>NW_028281287.1:225000-510000 GCF_059751285.1 Brachycentrus maculatus | reverse complement strand
ATATATAGTGTAGAGTCTAGAATATACGCGAGGTTATAATTCAATATTGGCATTGTAATATTTTTTAACAATATTTAGTTACAACATTTTTAGTGTGTCCAAATATTTGTTCACATAATCTGGATTATTTCTAATTACAGCCTATGATGGTCGTCAGCCCCGTAAATGCCCAGACATCCATATTCTTCTTCATCTTTGATGAGATGTCAAAAAATGAAATGAAAATAACCCCTGTAATAGGAGATAATCCAGATTTTGTGAACAAATATTTGGACACACTCAAAATGTTGTGAATAAATTATCTGGTCAAATTATTAGCTTTAAAAATAAAAATGAAAATGATATTTTCTCATGTGTGTGATTATATCCAGGATTCGGAACTCACGTACTAATAAAAGTGTTTCTGCTCAATAAAAAGCTTCTTTTCATCTCACCAATAGACGTCTCTAGTGAGGTTCTAGTGATTCAAGAACAATGTTTCAAAATTGGTTCATATATATAGAATTTCCAAGAATTTGAGTAGTATGGTTGTCAATAATGGGTAGAATTGGTGAATGTTACACGTGTGTAAAGTGATCACTTAAACCAGCATATGACAGTCGTCAGTCCCGTAAATACCCAGACTTCCATATTCTTCTTCATCTTGGATGAGATGTCAAAAAATAATATGAATTTTAGTTAATTGAACATACGGATCAGAATGGCAAGAACCATATTCAATTAAACTCTGCCCAATGTCTGGGAATAACTGCTTTACTCGACAAAAACCGAGTGTCGCCTTTTTAAAGGCTGCATCCTGACAGTGCTGCTTTACGGGTGTGAGTCGTGGCACCTCACCAAAGCTCAGAGCAAGAAACTACATAGCAAGTTTTGAAAATGTTTTCAAGGTGCCTGAGGTGAATACTGGGTGTAAAGTGGAATGACTTCGCCAGGAATGAGGATGTGAGGAGAAATACCCAACAACCATTCATACTGGAAGTTCTGAAGAGGAGAAATACATGGACAATGTCCTTAGAATGCCACCTGAGAGCATTAAACCCTCATATCTCTTCTTCCGACCCCGGAAGGCCGCTGACGACCATTCATAGACTATACTCAACAGAACTTCGAGATGCCGGACTGACCTGGGAGGAAGCCAAGGAGATGGCGTGTGACAGAGTGACTTAGAGACGTCTCTTGTTGGCTATATGCTCCACCTAAGGAGCGAACATGAGAAAAGAAAGAAGAATAATATTTTACACATGGTTATCAATTTTAAATATTTCGTCATAGAAATCATATAATATAAATAAAAATAAAACTTATAATTAATTTTGAGTAATTATCTTTAACCTTACTTTGAGTATTTCAATGTTTTAGAATTAGTACGTAAATCCTGATGATAACAAGGTTCTTGTCGAAACCGAATGGAAAAAGTGTACCAATAAAAAGTGGTTAAAACAAACTTGTATTATTTTATAAAAATAAAACTGTTAATTCCAAAGCACCCTTCACGTGATTTCTCATAAAAAATGGCGCTGTATAAATTGGCCATTTTTATTTATTTATAATTGACTATTATATATATTATTAACAATGGATATCGCCGAGAGATATGTCCATTAAAAAATATTTATTTTTCTGACTGTCATTCTGATAAGGAGGACAAATAATGCTAAGATTTATAACCTATAATGAAATCAGATCCATAGATACAAAATAAATATGTTTTTCCATTTGACTCACTATGTATAAGAAACCTTCCTGAAGACAAAACATTATCATTATTTTATAGGATCTGTCTTAATTATTAATTTCTCATATTTTCATATGCCAAGGACCATTGACATTTATTTATATATTCCGAATATTTAATTAGTGTGGTTGTCAATCATGGGTAGAATTGGTGAATGTTAAGTGTGTAAAGTGATCAATTAAACCAGCCTATGACGGTCGTAAGCCCCGTAAATACCCAGACTTCCATAATCTCCGTTATATATGTTGAGAAAAAATAATATAATTATGTCCCAAAAGATATATCTCAAACCCCAGTCTGATGATGTCGGCTATGACGAAACCCGTCGCTGGTCAAATAATATTATGTGGAAAAAACATATATTTGTATAGTTGTTATTCTTTAATTACATCTTATATTCTTTGTTTTATACTTTATTTTATTCTTAAATTACATATTATTAGTGATATTTCTTAAAAATTAAACACTTGAATATACCACTTAATGAGTATCAATAAGTTTTAGTGCGTTTTTTTTTATATTCAAGTATTTAATTTTCAAGAAATAATCAACATTTCATTCCACAAAGCTAGAATTTTTTATTTGATTTAGCGGGTATTTTTTTCTTCTTATTACAGCATTATTGATATGTCTAAAAAAATATTTATTAACATATATTGTATAATATCGCTCACTCCTTTAAGAACGTCATAAATCAAAAAACTTGATTTCTAAGGAGAACGTTTTTAAAGTTTTAAAATATAATACACTATGTCAATAATAAATATCAAGCCACGTATCGAACTTTTTACTGTGCAACAGATCTTTTTAGATAAAACCTGAAGGTTTTTTCTACAATTGAAAAATATTTAGTATATTTACAAAAATAATTAAACAACATTTTCTTCAAAATGCAAAAACAACACTTTCTGCCCTGTGGCGGGTAAATATTAAGTTAAAAATATGCCGCTTTTGCTGGGATATAGTACATTTTCTGGGCATTTTGAAAACATGCACAACTGAAAATTGACGATTTTTTTATTTATGACGTTCTTGAAAGGAGTGAGCGATATTGTGTCGGGTTATGGTCCCGTGGTTGGTGTCGCGGACTCTTCAGTCAGAGTTTCTAGGTTTGAACCCACTCTACCACAATTTAATACCATTTTCTAATAATGACCGCTTAGGCTCACAGAAATAGTTTAAAATTGAAATATTAAAAAAAAATCAACTTTTTATTTTATTTATTTTTTTTAAAACAAAAACATAGAGACAAAACACAAAGGACTCTGATTATGTTACATAACCTCGTTCGTCGACATATATCTTTTATCGATTGTAAGTCTCAGTGCAATATTTTTTGTTAAATCTGTTTCATTGGTCTAATAATAGGCGCATGTGACATGTCGGATTGATTTCCAGCAATTAATCGAGTACTTATAGATCTCCCAAGGGGCTAATGGTGCATTGTACACCAAATAAGGACCAAATGCTTAAGGTCGAGCGCCAACTTCCGAGACTATTGCGCCAGTATTACGTCAAGACCAACTCGCGCGTCATGTTTACGTACTGAAATAATATTAATTCGTCTCAATGTGTTAAGACTATATACAAAAAAGTAATTGGTATATCGCTCACTCCTTTCAACAACGTCATATATGAAAAATCGTCAATTTTCAGTTGTGCATGTTTTCGGAATGCCCATAAAATGTACAATATCCCAGCAAAAGCGGTTTATTTTTAACTTAAAATTTAGCCGATACAGGACAGAAAATGATTTTTTTTATTTGTTAACATTTATTTAAATCACAATTTATACATTTTAAGAACTTTTTTTGCAGATACCCACCAAGCCACCTTGGTGGTCTTATCGGTTGAGTTCTTTTTTAATACGTTTTTAATTTTTTTTAACGATTTTAACCTAATATAGATAGACACAAAAATTAAGAATATAAATATTTTACAATTTTCATAAAATTAACTATGATCATTTACCCATTCCTTTATTTTGCCTTTGTTCCATATTTTATTTTGACCTGTAACATCGTTGTTTTTGCATTTTGAAGAAAATATATCGTTTGATTATTTTTTGAAATATTTCAAATATTTTTCAAATGAAGAAAAAACCTCCGAGTTTTACCGAAAAAGATCTGTTGCACAGTAAAAACTTCAATAAGTGGCTTGATAATTATTTTTAATTCAAATCATTATATTCTTAAGCTTTTAAAACGATCTCCTGAAGAATCAAGTTTTTTGATATATGACGTTGTTGAAAGGAGTGAGCGATATAATAATTTATTTAGGAATGTAATTTATATTTGAAGCACTAACAACGTAATTCTCCATTTTATAATTAAAATGTAACATTGTTTTAAAATCACTATAAATATTGAATTATAACTTAATTATAATGCCTACTGGTTTCGATGCTAACCGCTTCTTTATCAAGACTGATTAATACTAAAACACTATCTACTTAACGAAATTCAAAATATTTTGACGGCTAACCGCCTAAGCCTTTGGTAGATCTCAAGTGGCTTTTTTGTGTTGATTGGCAGTCACAGTCAAAAGGGATCCCCTGATCCCTTTTGACTGTGACTGATGATGAGTGATTGGAAACATATTTAATAACAGACTTTTAGAAAAATCATTTACTTGTGTATTTATAAGTGTAAATTATTATTAATTGCCTTTTTAATTTATAATATTTCTAAGTAATCTAATCTAAGTCCTCTATTGCATGTGTGTAATATACTAAGACCTTTATTTTGATCAAATGAGTGATATTAAAAAGTTATAGCAAATAAAAACCTATCAGTGAAAGCTAAACTGGCAGTGCACAATGGAGTCCTGGTTCCAACTCTAATGTATGGAAGTGAAACATGGGGTTGGCAAAAGAAGGATGAAAGTAGACTGAATGCAGTCGAAATGCGATCTCTCAGAAGAATGTGCGACGAAACGATGTATGATAGATGTGCGAATAGTGAAATAAGGAAGGAATGCAAAGCTGAGATAAGCATTATCGATAAAATTAATAAAGGTGTGTTAAGATGGTTTGGACATGTAGAACGAATGAGTGAGGAAAGAACGGTAAAACAAATTTATTTATTTAGTTAGTGGGAAAAGAAGCAGAGGAAGACCGAGAAAAACATGTCACGATCAGGTATGCCAAATACTTGAAAGTGGTCAGGTTAGGAGTCGTAACAATCGGCGGGTATGTATGAGGAGATGCATGAACGTGGAAGAAGCGAAGAATGTTTGCAAGGACAGAGTGGTGTGGCGTTCTATTCTCTCTGCCTACCCCTGCGGGGAAGCGGCGTGATGGTTAGTTAGTTAGTTAGTTAGTTAAATGAGTGATTTTCTATGAGGTGATTGGGAAATTCAGAATAATTTTTATTATCATAATATTGAGGAATGTTTCTTGAATGTTTTTCGCAGATACTTTGTGGCACATTTTATAAACTAAATAAAATTAAACAACTTTGTTTATACCACTTTTTTATTATTAGTACTTTTTAACCTACCGGTTTCGACAAGAACCTTGTCATCATCAGAAATAAATTTAATTAAGGAATGTGTTTATTTATTTCTTCTTCTTCTTTTTCTAACCCTTAACCACTTTCAGTGGTTAATAAGATATTGCATTGTAGTGACGAAGTGTTATTTTGATCTTTACTTACATAATAACTTTTATGAAACGTCCGATAGTATACTATGTATCATTAGAATCATAACTGTCCATCACACCTCTTCCCTTAGGTTTTCCCTCTACCTCCTTCCCTAAACTCCCTTTTTACTGTTCACTCATTCGATTCACACGTCCAAACCATCCCAGCATACCTTTCCTTATTTTATCGATAATGCTTATCTCAGCCTTGCAATCTTTTCTTAAATCAGCATTTGAACATCTATTGACAGGCGCCGTGGCGTAGTTGGGTAGACGCTTGACTGCGAAACTAACGTGCGGGTTCGATTCTCGCCAAGTTCAAAGTGTCGGGTTGTGGTCCCGTGGTTAGTGCCGCGGACTCTTAAGTCAGAGTTTCTCGGTTCGAAACCACTCTACCACAATTTGATACCTATTTCAAATAATGATCCGCTTAGGCTCACAGAAATAACAATACAAACACAATAATAATAATACAAACACAAATATTTCTCTAAGAAAAAAAAAATGAAAAAAAAATTCGAGAAAGATTTATTTTCAATTGGTCTGGGTGTTTGTGATGTATTTTTTACATTTACTTTCCTATCCTTACTATATCCTACCTGCCTTCTATAAAAAAAACCCTTAAAGTGGGAGTTTTGCGGGTTATTCCTTTTAAAAAAAATACATCGTGTTCCGGCACATTCGTCTGAGAGATCGCATTTCGACCGCGTGCATCAATTATTATCGTCATCAGATTTTTTTTTCAATTCATATGACAGTAAAATATTCTATAGGAATTGAACCAGGAGATCAGAGCAATAAAAGAGTTAATTTATAAAAGCATTTTTATTTTCATTTCCCTCAAACAATTTATCCTTTACAACTTTGAGGCAGAGGCTACTTTTCTCTTAAAAATTCATTATTTTAAATAATAGCAATTTCATCCTTAATCTTCAACATCTTTTTTTGTGGAGTTTACAATTTTAAAAGATTTTTTTTCATCAAAGGAAGGTCATTTGGGGTGCCGAATTATTTTTTCGTGACATCATAAAAGTACAAAGTACAGTGTGTATCATGGTTAAAGGTACATTTTGAAATAAGTAAATAAAATTAATTAAATAAACCTTTTTCCACGTGTTAGTATAATAAAACAAATAATTTCTTTAATGTTTTACGCAGATACTTTGTGGCACATTTTATAAACGTTATAAAATAAAACAACTTTGTTTTAACCATTTTTTATTGGTACACTTTTTCCAATCGGTTTCGACAAGAACCTTGTCATCCTCAGGGTTTATGTACTATTTCTAAAACATTGAAATACTCATAGTTAGGTTATAGTTAATCACCCTTCCCTTACGATACCAAAAACTTCCTCGCGCTCCGTACACCATATGAAAATGTGATTTAAAAATGTGATTTAAAAAAATGGGAATAAACTCCTAAATGCTGCTTTTTTTAGTATTGCGCAGCGAATATTTCCACTCCGAACGACAACTTGTGAAAATTGGTTGAAACAAAGTTGTTTCATTTTATAAAGTTTAAACAAATAATTGTTCTTATGATTCGAATAATTATCTTTACTTATTTTTTTTTAAATAATATCTATTTTATCTAGTTTATGCAAATATATAATAAACCTTGTACTATTATTAACAAAATTGCTTCATTTCATTAAAACTTGCCCCGTTGGTAAATTGTATTAGCATTAGCCAAGGATGATCGTTTTAAGAGGCCGAATTTAGAAATGACTTATTTAAAATAAGTCATAATATTATTCGGTTTTTCCAGTCAATCATTTAAAGCTAATCACGCCAATTTTTGCACGAATTTGTTAGCATTTTGCGTATTTCTACCTCCCAATATATTTGGATAATTTGACATAAATAACTTAAGCTGGAATGATATATAAACCGAGAAAAATTAATAAGTATCACCCTAATCGATTATTTACAAAAGTAATAGTTACTCATTATTCACAGTTCTAATTCATGCACATCAAATTTGATATTTAAGTTAAGAAAAGTTGCTTGGATTGCTCTCAAAACTCGATTATTTACGTTTTAATTAAATATATTTTTGAAAAAATAATTAATGACCCACAAGTCTTTATACACCGAGTGTTTTGTTTAAAATCCTCCCTTCAAATATAATAAAATGTCCGGGCGTTTTATAAAGACTAATTGTATTGTCACAAAAAATCTTTTGATGAAAAAATGAAAAATGTTTTCATTGAAATTAATGCTTTGATAATAATTCTTTTAAGTAAGGATTATTTGAAAAAAAAAACCTTTTGACCATTTATTGATACAGCTTTTTGTAAAAATACAATCGTAATTCAAAATTTTTATATTTTATTTTCATATAAGTTGTTGTAAATTTGGAAATTCCAAGTAATTATTTTTCGGAATTTGCAAATCATATCATGGAAACTAACCACTCATTTGACTCTCATACACTTAAATTATTACAGTCTGTTACAAATAAAGGCCAAGATATGAATAATTTAGAAAATTTAGAAATACATAAAAATTTTAATTCAGATAAAACATTAATTAATAATATACTGTTTCAAAATACGTCACCATTATTATCAATGTTTCCTTTTAGAAAAAATCTTGTTCCTTAACCCCCCTCCCTTCTCTATATTTATTAACCTATTTATACACCTAAATATATTTTTGTTCGTTAGTTTTAATTTGTACCAGAAGATGTAAATAAAAATAAAACTCATTAAAGTGGTATATTCAAGTGTTTAATTTTAATAAAATAATCCAAATGTATTAAATGAACAAACCAATAAAAAATATAACTACAATACTATTTCAAAAACATAATCTATTAAAATGCGTAAGCGAAATGCCCAAATTGTTCGAGAAATTTTAAACCTAGAGAATAATTGCGGCTTACATAAAAAGGTCGTCTTTTGGGGAAATAACAAAAGCTAGGTAAATCTTCATTATTAAATTGTTATATTTGCGTTTTCAATAAAGCTGACTTGAATTCTTGACTTTTCATTTTTAAGCTAGAAATAGGTACACGAGCTTCGTCATTTTTCCTTTTGAATTTTTACCGCTGCTCCAGCATTTTATCATCAATTTGGGTCTGAAATATGTAAAACGTTTTAGGGACAGATATTTTTATGTGAATGGAATAAGACATTGCGATTATTGAACTCCGTGAATAAAATATAAACTTTATGGCAATTTTTTACGCTGATTACAGAACTATGAATGTTTTTTTTTATTATTATTATAATTTAATTTTTTATTTTTAAATATTTATTTAAATGACAATTTAAACATATCGTAGTCGTACAGGAGAAAGTGACCAACTACCAAAACGTAAAATGTTCAGGAGGACCAGTTAAGTCACTTTTGCTTGGCAACAAAATAAACACCGATGCATTTATTCATTTTTAACAAGTCAATATATTATCTTTCCGAGTTTGAAATCCTTTGAGAATTATTCAGGGCGATATTAAGCTTGTAAGATATCAAACAGTCAATGATCACGTTTTTGTAAAACAATGCACTTGGTCACTTTCTCCTGTATGACTACGATATTTAGAACTTTTTTTTGCGGAGACCCACCAAGCCACCTTGTGTATCTTTTCGGTGGAGTTCTTTTGTTGAATTAGTTGAGAGAATTAGTATAAGTTGAAGTTGTTGAGTGCTTGAGTTGAATTAGTTGAAGGTAGCAAAGTAGTATTATTGCATTTTCTAAAAATAATTCTAGTTGATAATCTTCTTTGTTTTGAAATTTAATTTATTTACATTTTAATTACATTGTCCCTAGATATAATCCCCATTTTTATCTTCACTTGTTATCTCTCGTTGTCCAGAATCGGTAACTGAAGCGTAATAATATCGAGATTTTACTATTTTTCATTAGAATCCTAACTGTTTATCAAATCTCCTCCCTTAGTTTTCCCTCTACCTCCTTCCCCAAACTCCCTTTTTCCTTTGCCCTCCTTATTATCATCTTTTATAATTTATGTTTTTTTAAATGTTAATTCGTAATGTCCTTTCAGCAACGTCATATATGAAAACATGATTTTTCAGGAGATCGTTTATAAATTTTAAAAATATAATAAAATGTATTAAAAATAAATATCAAGCCAATAATTCAATTTTTTCCTATGCAACAGATTTTTTTAGGTAAAACCTGAATGTTTTTTATCCATTTGAAAAATATTTAGTATATTTAAATGAATAATTAAACAATACCTTTTCTTCAAAATGCAAGCACAGCACTTTCTGCCCTGTAGCGGGTAAATATTAAGTTAAAAATATGCTGCTTTTGCTGGGATAAAGTACATTTTTTGGGCATTCCAAAAACACGCACAACCGAAAATTTACGATTTTTGATATATGAGGTTGTTGAAAGGAGTGAGCGAAATATAAACGGAAAAATATTGAGATAAATAAAGAATATTGAGAACATTAAATCAGTTATTCGTAAAATGTGAACATAAAAATGATACCACAAAGTTAATACATTAAATATTAAGAATATTCATTTAATCAGTTGCACTTGAATAAAAATCAATTAAAATTGAAAAATATTTAACAGGTTTTCATGGCAATATGAGGGATGAAATTTTAATTCTACACCCTAAGTGGTATTGTAAGATAAACAGTTAATTGTGTTCAATGACAAATCGATATGGCGTTTCCCTTAGAACAGTACATAATACCTACAAAATTGACTTGACATGAGATGTGGGGTGAAAAATACTTCCAACGTAAAAATGTCTACACGTTTTGTGATAAACGGAAAATAAATTGAAAAACAAAACAAATACGAACCTCTGAAAACACAACCATAATTGACTGAGTCAATTTGTTATATCTTTCAGTAAATAATATGAACAGTTTCTTGAATGTTTTCCGCAGATACGTTGTGGCACATTTTATAAACTTTATAAAATTAAATAACTTTGCTTTAACCACTTTTTTATGAATACAATATAACCTACCAATTAAAACTATTTATTTAATAGATTTATATTATCCACTGACACTTCGTGATGGAATTGCATTTTTAATTTATTATTAGATTAAAACCAATATTTTTAGCTTTTCCACTTTTTTATTTGACCAGCGACCGGGTTTCGTCGTTACCGACATCATCAGACCAGTCTGATGATGTCGGTAACGACGAAACCCGGTCGCTGGTCAAATAAAAAAGTGGAAAAGCTAAAAATATTGGTTTTAATCTAATAACTATTTATTTAATGTTTGTTGTTAACACGTGTTTGATAATGTCCTAAGAAGACGAAACGCGTCACGTATACATAAATATACATAAATAAATGTAGAATTCAATCCAAAAAACAGTGTTTAATTTTGGATATATTACCCAACAATGTATGTATAATATATGTATGTATGTATGTATGTAGTACATACAGTAAGATACTTGGGTCGTAAATTTGGAGAACTTGTTGATTTTTGGGAAATATCGGAATTGCGTTTCTTGGCTAAGATAACACACACGCTAACACAAGCTGAAGTATTATATTGTTTCGGGTGAACTAACCTCCAAAGTCATTATCGATTTCCATCACGTAGCAAGGGGAGGAGAACTTAGCCCTTAACAGAACACGGTTTTGGAGATTGGTCCAATTTTATCTGATGTGGATTTAGTTTTTGTGAATTTTTACTTCAAATTAATTTTAATATAGGTTCAATTGTGGTTGTTTTCCAATGGTTAGTGTAGCGGATTCTGAATGATAGTTTCTATTTTACCACAATTAGACTTTTATTTTTAATATCGGGCTGCTTATGCCAACGAATATATGTATTATAAAATAAAAATATTTTTGAACCAATTTTGAAACATTGTTCTTGAATCACTAGAACTTCACTTCTACTGAAGTTCTAGTGATTCAAGAACATTGTTTCAATATTGGTTCATATATAAAGAACTTCCAAGAATTAGAGTAGAGTGGTTGTCAAAAATGTTTTTTTTATATAAAACTTAATTAATTTTTCATATTTAAATTTACATTTTTTTCAAGTACACTGCATAATATAAACGCAGCGTTATCTTGATCGTTAACACATGAAGGAAAGGACCGTCCGCTTAAGGTCCAGGATAATATTGAATAAATATTAAAGTAAAAAAAATCACTTATATTTATTTGACCACCCCTGGGAATCGAATCCAAGACCTCCAGTACAAAGGGAGACAAAATATTCATATTACTGTAGTATTACTTTTCCGCCTATAAAACTATTGTGTGTGTCATATGTGAAATGAAGGTGTGTTTTCTTATGATTTAAGTTTTATACGGACGTTTCTTGGTGAAACTGCATTTTGTATAACAAAAAACAACTAAGTTTATAGTTTTTTCTACACTTATTTTATTTTATTTGACCAATGGCTAGACTACCGACATTTTCAGACTGGTAGGTGGCTAAATAATAGATTTCGTAGTGTTAAACTAATTGTTACATTAACTCGTTGACTGCCAACGGCAATCAGAACTCCGATCTAAAGATCTTTGCAAACAATTTTCGCCTCTTCCACATTCATGCATCTCCTATATATATTAATATATAAATATATATATATATATATATATATATATATATATATATATATATATATATATATATATACATATATATATATATATATATATATTTATATAAATATATATATATATATATATATATATATATATATATTTATATATAAATATATATATGTACATACATATCGCTCACTCCTTTCAAGTACGTCATAAGTAAAAAAACTTGATTTTTCAGGAGAACGTTTTTAAAGTTTAAAAATATAATTCAATATGATAAAAATAAATATCAAGCCTGTTTTAAACTTTTTACTGTGCAACGGATCTTTTTATGTAAAACTTGAAGGTTTTTTATCCATTAGAAAAAAAATTGTACAATCAAAAATTAATCAAAACATACCTTTTCTTCAAAATGCAAAAACAACACTTTTTGCCCTCTAGCGGGTAAATATTTAGTTGAAAATATGCCGCTTTTGCTGGGATATAGTACATTTTTTAAGCATTCCGAAAACATGCACAACTGAAAATTCACGAATTTTTCGATTTCTGACGTTCTTGAAAGGAGTGAGCGATATGTATATTATTTCAGTAGTTGCATATTTATTTTCATTCTTTCATTAATTGATTTGGCACTTACTTTGTGGTAATATTTGTCCATTTTAAATTTAATTTTTATTTGGTAAATAGCTAGTAATATAAATATATATGTATGTATATATTTATATCATAAATTAATAAAAAAATATGATTTTTAGAATTGCACCTAGGGCCTTTGGTTAAGTAAGTATTTAATGACCGCATTTGCTCATAAAAGTAATTGAAACCTTATCCTTGTGGAGGGGACATCATCCCAACTTTTAAGTTCAGTCAGGGAAAATTGTAATCATTACCAAGGGCTGTGAAAGGAATTGATTAAAGACATTATTAAAATTTCAAAGTCGACAGATTTTTGAGATATCGCTTTTCAGATTGAAGAATTTAATTACTTTTAAATATAAATGAAGTATCACAATAGCGAGCCAAATGGATAGGTTATAATATGTTCAAGACACCCATCCGCGGTAGTCAATAAGGAATTGTTACGAGAGGTGGTATTATACATGATAAAGATAGTGAAGGACATTGGTAACATAAACATAGCTAGGACACAAAATGCCGAACCCTCTTCTAGTGGAACGGAAGGTCTGTTGATGACAGTCAACAGTCCGGCTTCTCCTGAGGAGTTTTAAATGGTTCCCTCCCAGCAATGAGCAAATGCTGAGAAGTTCCTGATTGGCCCACACTAGATTATCCTTCCTGTTCCCAACACAGATTTAAATAAAAACATATTTATTTAGTTACAATAAACAAAACCGACTTAATGATCTTTAAATCTTTTACATACTTAATACGCAATGTAAATATAAAAATCGATTCCCATCTTAAAAAAATATAATAAAATAAAAGACACCCAGGCCTACTTCTTACGATTGCGAATGGCATGTGCGAAGGCACATACTACAGAGGACGACCCCGCTGAACATACATGGACCAAATTATCTCCGACATGCATTGTAGCGGTACGCTGAGTTGAAGAGATGAGCGGAGGATAAAGGCGGTTGGACACTGACCATGAAGACGAAGAAACAAACCAATCATAACAAAGATGAAGAAGAAACATCTGTCGTTATCGTTATGTCGATCGTTCTTTATACCTTAAGGAGTATCATAACACATACATTTTAGAGAAAATTTTAAAATATAGATGCGTGAATGTGGATGATGAAAAAATCGTTTTCAAAAAGAGATTGGTATGGCGTTCTCATCTCTCTGCCTACCCAAAATCAACCCATTTTAAAACGTGTTTCAAACATGATTTATGTAAAAAATATCGATGTTTCGATAAATCATGTTTAAGTACTGGTTTAAATGTTTTTTATTCAAGAAATATGTTGCTTATAGTAACGACTACGATATAAAATTATAAACAATAAAAAATAAAAAAAACTCACTCCTGGGCAGGTTAAAAGATTCCAATGTTTGTCATGAGAGGTCGGTAACATTAAGCTTCCATACAAATTATTCAAGTAAAAAGGAAAAAAGGTTCAAATTGGTTCAGAATATCAATGTTAATTCTGCGAAAATGGTTCCTTTTAGAAGTGTCACTAATAAGTAACCGTTACCTTTTCAATTACCTAATTGGGATAGTATTCGCATTTTTGCTCGGTTTTTTTCCAAGGTAAATTTTTGATGCTTAATTGGCAAATATATTACGCAATACGCCAGCGGTTCCCAACCTGTAGTACGCGTACCACCGGTGTACGCGAGTGGAAAGTTGGTTGTACGTGAAAAATAATCAATAATGGCGTACATAAAAAGTTTTTAAAAAATAAGAGATATAAATATCATTTAAAGTTTAAATTTTTGTACTAAAAATTGCCCGCGGCATTTAATTTTTTCGTATAAATAATTAAATTTAATATTATGTTACTTTTTTTAAAAATAAACATTAGTTCTTCTTTAAATGTCCTGGATTCGAATTTTGACAGGAAATGTGCTTCAGCACCTTTTATTTAAAAAAAAAAGTGATATTTAAAGTTCAAACGTCTCATTTTTACCAGAAAAAATATATATTTGTGGCATTTAAACTGTGTTTTGGGAAATAAAGTCATTGTTTAAAATTTAAAATGGAAAAGAATAAACAAATTTCTCGAAATATATACGATATTTTTTACGAGGTCCTACAATAAAGCGTGATGTATGTACTACCAAGTGGTACGCGAGCCAATAAAGGTTGGGAAACGCTGCAATACCCAACCAAAAACACCGAATAAACGACTTATTTTAAAGAGGTTGTCGTTATTCAATTCAACTTTTATCTCGGTCGCCAATATCTACAAGAAAACGTCTTTGAGATAATAAATGTATTTATATGAAGCAAGAAAAAGCCTTTTCGATTTTCAATTTGAAGTGTAATTTAAGTTATTAGTATGGTTTCAGAAAATGTGACACGAACCAAATTTATGAACTGACTGGCGTGATAAGCATAAATGATCGAATATTATAACTGCATTAAGTAACGACTTTTTTTTTAAATAAGTCGTTTATCAACTCGTTTTTTTCGTTTTTTGTTATTATTTTTGTTTTATAAAATGAAGAGTATATTTTAATTTGTAGTAGAAATAAACTTAATATGTCAGTAATCGAAATGATGAGTTTGAAACACGCGAATAATAACTAATAACTTTTAAGTAACATCTGAGACATTGCTATCTATCATTAGATTCCTAACTGTCAATCAAACCTCCTCCCCTAGTTTTTATCCTCCACCTTCTTCCCTAACTCCCTTTTTCCATTGCCTTCCTTATTATCATCAATTTGTAATTTATGTTCTTTTTTAATGTTCAAGCACTATCTATACCCTCTGATTGCAAACAGCTATAAATGGTATCAAATGTTTTGACCAATATCACTAGTCTGTTTTTGGTTGGTTGGAAGATAATGTTTTTTAGCAATAAGCCCACCAATGTACTTATTTCTTTTCTGTATATGAAGTTTAAAAAAAAATAGAATAATCAAATGAACTTGATCAATCGATATTTTCAGGCAGACGTCGAACTAAACAAATTCAAGAAGGAAAAATTATTTCAACATTTCATGACAATATTTATTTCACCTCCTCAGAATGTTAACACAAAACCAATTTGCTGTTATTATATTTCATTTATTTATAATTTTCAGAGAACTATAAGTCTCTGAACGAATAATTTTTTGACATCTCGACATAGATTTTTTATTAATATTTATTTGATTCTAATATAAATACGATTTTATGAAGATCGAGTTCAAATTTCAAGCGAAAAAAATAAAGGAGCACAATTTAATAAATTCTGTTGAAATCAAAGCCAGGTATTTTTCACTCCCAATTTGTCGGAGTTAATTGAAATTTCAAATATCGCTTACCCACTTCGATATCGAGATCTTTATTAATCCCAAAAACAGTCTTAAAAAGAGACAAATGGCGGGAAAATAAAAATGGAAAATTGAAAAATCACAGGCGCTAAGGAAAGATTTAAATACTTTCTGAGCTTATTTTACAATTTATTTTGTTTTTTTTTTTAAATTATAAAAAAATTACATTCTTAAGTTAGTGAATGAAAACAAATAATTATTTTTTTACAGATACTGTGTGGCATGGTTTGTATAAATTATAAAATAAATCTTAATCTTTATTACTAACCACTTTTATGATTGGTTTTTTCTATTGTATTGGTATTTTTTTATTATTAATGGTTCAATTGGCTTCTACTAGCAAATTGTCATGTTGAGGGATGGATACGTTCTAAACTAAAAATAGAGAAATATTTATAGTTAGGTTAGTAGGCGTGATAATGAAGTGTTACTTGGAGTTTAGCTTGGAGAAAAAAGTACCAAAAATAAATTTGTTTAAAAACTAGATTTTAATTGATTTTTTTTATTAATATAAATTGTACACATTTATTTAAAAGAACAATTATAAAACATATTTGAAATATTTTTTGCAGAGACACACACCAAGCTATTTTGTGTGTTTTGTCGGTGAAGTTCTTTTTACATACGTTTTTTGACTGTTTTTATCTATTTTAACCTAACACACAAAAAAGAGAGAAAAAAATAAAAATAAATAAACTATAAATTTTTATAGAATTAACACTTGATCATTTACCCATTCTTTAATTTTTCCTTTGTTCCATATTCTATTTTGACCTCTAACCTCCGTTGGGGCTATTTATTTATTATGAAAATAAATAGCCCCATCAATTGAGAAACATTGAGAACAATTGTAAATCATATTAAATATAATAGTTTTTATTAAGTAATATATAGGTATCTCAAATCAATATTTAATAATAGAAAAGTTTTATAACGTACGTATATAGGTATCTCAAATCAATACATTTCATAAATTCTAACTTTATTTTTACAAAAACAAATCGATTCAGTATTACAGTTTATAAAAAACTTCTGTAATCAAATTAAAATCAAGTAACCACCGCCAGCCATATATATATATATATATATATATATATATATATATATATATATATTATATATATATATATATATATATATATATATATATATATATAAATATATATATGTTTATATATATATATATATATATATATATATATATATATATATATATATATATATATATATATATATATATATATATATATATATATATATATATATATATATATATATATATATATATATATATATATATAAATATATATTAATATATATGTGTAAGTGTGTTTGTGTGTAGGTGTTAGCTATGAGCATCCTGTGACGTCACGTTTACAGTAAAATGGAAAATACAAAAATATCAGTTTTATAAGCAAAGGTGAACAAAAGAATAAATTATTTACACCAATAGTTCTCTCGGAACGTAGATACATCTCGTAGATACGCCCTATGGGCTAAATGGGGTAGTTTTATACCCCCAAAACCTTTTGCAAGAAAAAGCATGATTTATTTATGACCAATTAGACTTGTTAGCGTTTTGTTCCTCAGGAAATTGGGAAGCCATTTCTTTGTCAGTAATAAAATTATGTAGTTAATTGTTCTGGATTTTATGAGAAAAATTTTATAGTACTTTAAAATACATAAATACCGCTTTAAATATATATACCGTCCTGGCCATATCGCCCACTCCTTTCAACAACGTCATATATAAATAAAACTTGATTTTTCAGGAGATCGTTTTAAAAGTTTAAATATATGATAAAATGTATTTAAAATAAATATCAAGCCACTTATTGAACTTTTTACAGTGCAACAGATCTTTTTAAGTAAAACCTGAATGTTTTTTCTCCATTTGAAAAATATTTAGTATATTTAAAAAATAATTAAACAATGCCTTTTCTTCAAAATGCAAAAACAACACTTTCTGCCACGTAGCGGGTAAATATTAAGTTAAAAATATGCCGCTTTTGCTGGGATATAGTACATTTTCTGGGCATTCTGAAAACAAGCACGACTGAAAATTTTCGATTTTTGATATTTGACGTTGTTGAAAGTAGTGAGCGATATGTATTAGCCACCCCTTACAACATTGGTTTATGTCTTCAAATACTGCGATTATTACAATTATTGCAACCCTTTCAGATTTTATTTTATTTTAACAGATTCTACCTACTATTTACTACTTGCAATCTCGACCTACGACAATTAGATGCGTGGTTTATTTAAAAACACTCTATAATTTATATTTGAAGCACGAAGCACTTTGTGATTTTTCATTTTATAATTAAAATGTTTAAAATGTAATTATAAAAAACACTCTGTTTACCGTAGAACGGGGCTACTTGAACTTTGATGTGTTACTTGAGCCCAGTATAAGAAAAATATTTAGATCGTGGTATCGATCGAAGTATCTTGACAATAAGTGTCATTTGTCAGGGAAACAATGAATCAGTCGATACGTTCATTATTGTAGAAAAAATACAGATTTTTTTTTGTACTGGGCTCAAGTAACACACGAGGATTAGGACGAGGATTAGTCGATACATTTCCCTCCAGTTGTTTTAATCAGCAAAGAAATGCAATTTTCTTAATACTTTTCATTTCAGCCTTCATTATTTTATATTAAAATACCAAGAAAACGTAATTTGAGTGAAACTGAGCGGTCCCAAATAATTTTATATTGAAAATCTTCATGAAGGAACATCGAAGTGTAAGGGTCAGCACGCTCGGCTACCGTACTGGAGGTCCCAGGTTCGATTTCCAGGGGGAGGGTAAAATGAATTTAAGTGATTTTTTCACTCATTACCCTGGACTGGTACCTGAAGCGGAGGACTTATAACCTTTCCTTCATGTGTTATCGATCAAGATAATACTGTGTTGATATAATGCAATGTCCTATTCACCATCGAGTGTGGATAAGGGTTTGAAGAAGAAAAATACAAAGGTAGGTACCTAAAATACTTATCTTGTGTAAGATATATACAAAAATAATATTTTACAAGCGTTGGTAAGTAAATTTGAAGCGGAGAGCTGATCACCTTTCCTTCATGTAATAACGATCGAGATATCACTTTTTTATATGATGCAGTGCCCTATGGACCATCGTGTGCAGATAAGGTTTTGAAAAAGAGAATTAATAAGGTGCATGGTACCTAACATACTTATCTTGTTTAAGATATGTACAAAAATAAAATTTTACAAGCTTTGGTAAGTAAATTTGAAGCGGAGGGCTTATCGCCTTTCCTTCATGTAATAACGATCGAGATATCACTTCGTTTATATGATGCAATGCCCTTTGCACCATCGTGTGTAGATAAGGGTTTGAATAAGAGAAATACTAAGGTACATGGTACCTAACATACTTATCTTGTGTAAGATATGTACAAAATAAAATTTTACAAGCCATGGTAAGTAAAAGTATAAACAAGTACAAAGTCGTTTTACCGAAACATTTTCAGAATAAATATGAAACTCAACAACCGCAAAGTTATTCGTACCGTGGAGATTGAGGTTTCATCTTTCGTTGTCGGGGAGGGTGGAATTGTTATCGGCGTCGCGACGCCCCGATAACGGCAGGTCAGACCGCGATGTGAATATTTATTCGTCCTAGCAAAATTTGGTATTTTTTTAGGGGTACATGCAATGCCGAACATTGTATAATATAAAGCTGTTTCAATGAATAGTAAACGAATTTTGAAATATCACGAACTCCTTTCAACAACGTCACACATCAAAAAACTTGGTTTTTCAGGAGATCGTTTTTAAAGTTTAAAAATATAATACAATGTATTAAAAATAAATATCTAGCCACTTATTGAACTTTTTACTGTGCGTCAAATCTTTTAAGGTACCACCTGAAGGTTTTTTCTCCATTTATTTTTATTTTTATACCTTTTCTTCAAAATTCAAATACAACATTTTTT
Source organism: Brachycentrus maculatus (assembly GCF_059751285.1). Taxonomy (NCBI): domain Eukaryota; kingdom Metazoa; phylum Arthropoda; class Insecta; order Trichoptera; family Brachycentridae; genus Brachycentrus; species Brachycentrus maculatus. The sequence continues at coordinate 490,186 of NW_028281287.1, read as the reverse complement.
GCCCTGTAGTGGGTAAATATTAAGTTAAAAATATGCCTCTTTTGCTGGGGTATAGTATATTTTCTGGGCATTCCGAATATATGTACAACTGAAAATTTACGATTTTTGATTTATGACGTTCTTGAAAGGAGTGAGCGATATGTATTCGCTATGCACAATAATTTTTTTTCTTGAATGTCATTTTTGTGATTGAAATATCTTTTTTACTTAGTTTTAAATGATTTACGTTTTATATTGGGATATCTTAAAATATCAACTAATATCCGTAATTTATTTCAAGCTTTCCTCAATCCAACATAGATGGCTGTTGCAAACACTATCTACGATTATGATCAATATATCTAGAAGTTACAAAAATATTAATACATAGTATGGTTGTCAATCATGGGTAGAATTTGTGAACTTTATAAAATAAAACAACTTTGTTTAAACCACTATTTTTTGGTACAGTTTTCCAACCAGTTTGGACAAGAACCTTGTCATCCTCAGGGTTTATGTACTAATTCTAAAACATTGAAATACTCATAGTTAGGTTAAAGTTAATAACCCTTCCCTTTCATTTCATTTGTAGCTCACAAGTTGTCGTCCGGAGTGGACGTATTCCCTGCGCAATGCTCTATAAAAGCAACATTTAGGAGTTTTTTTCTCGTTTTTTATAACACATTTTTTAAATCACATTTTCATATGGTGTACGGAGTGTGTGGAAGTTTTAGGTATCGTTAGGGATCCATAGGATTGTAAAATTAGGTTAATGCTAGAACTCTACGAATTGAAATTACATATTTACGATCATTTTGTAAATAAAAAACTGTATTTAAATTAAGCAATTCATGTTTTAGTACAGCAAATTCAGTTATAGCAAATAAAAACCTATCAGCGGAAGCTAAACTGGCAGTGCACAACGGAGTCTTGGTTCCAACTCTAATGTATGGAAGTGAAACATGGAGTTGGCAAAAGAAGGATGAAAGTAGACTGAATGCAGTCGAAATGCGATCTCTCAGAAGAATGTGCGACAAAACGATGTATGATAGATGTGCGAATAGTGAAATAAGGAAGGAATGCAAAGCTGAGATTAGCATTATTGATAAAATTAAGAAAGGTGTGTTGAAATGGTTTGGACATGTGGAACGAATGAGTGAGGAAAGAACGGTAAAACAAATTTATGAGGCGGATGTTAGCGGGAAAAGAAGCAGATGAAGACCGAGAAAAACATGGCACGATCAGGTATGCGAAATGCTTGAAAGTGGTCAGGTTAGGAGTCGTAACAATCGGCGGGTATGTATGAGGAGATGCATGAACGTGGAAGAGGCGAAGAATGTTTGCAAGGACAGAGTGGTGTGGCGCTCTATTCTCTCTGCCTACCCCTGCGGGGAAGCGGCGTGATGGTTAGTTAGTTTTTAGTTTTATGTTTTAGTAACACTCAACCACAAATTAATTTGATATTAACTGTTTGTTCCTCCACATGGCGTTTCTGAGGCATTCGGATATAAATGCAGCAATATTATAAATAAATAAAAAAAATACTTTAAAATTATGTTTTAATAATTTACGAATTAATATAAATAAAAATATATTATCAATTAAACGATTTAATGTGCTTGAAATCTTCGCTATCTTATTTTAAGGACGCCTTTTATACATAGTAACTCCAAGGAATCTTCTGGAATATTATGATCCTTCAAATCCTAATCGCTTATTAACATGGTCTTTGATCATTCGTTTTCCATTGAATTTCCTTTAAGAAAGCATTAAATGGAAGAATGGTTACGATCCTAGCATCATGTTGAAATGTTATTTCATTTAATTTAAAATCATTTCTTTTCTCTGCCTGAAAGCAGAAAGATCGTGCTTTACGAGAAAAATACAAACGATTTTTTTTAATAACTGATCTAATCATTTAAATGCTATTTTAAAAATAATATTGAAGAGAGATAACTCACTTTCACAGTATGCATTTATCGAATCGTAGTTATACGTTTAGATAGTTGGTCACTTTCTCCTGTACGACTACGAAATGACAAAAGTTACTTTTTGCCTCGACTCTTCACTTGTATTGATATATCAAACATAGACAAAGAAGAACATGGAAGGCCAGGCATTTACAGGGCTCAAGACCTGTCGTCGACTATTTTAAGTGATCACTTTATGCAGTGTGTAAAAATTCACTATTTTTCATATGATTGACCACTACGCTTCTCAAATTTTGGATATAATATTTTCGATGAAGCATAAATATATGTTGAAACATGGATATATATATATATATATATATATATATATATATATATATATATATATATATATATATATATATATATATATATATATATATATATATATATATATATATATATATATATGTATATATATATATATATATGTATATATATATATATATATATATATATATATATATATATATATATATATATATATATATATATATGTATGTATATATATATATATATATATATATATATATATATATATATATATATATATATATATATATGTATATATATATATTATTTAAACATATAAATATATAATTTCTGTAATTTAAACAAACTTGACCAGTTTCGAGAACTACAGTTTTAATTGAGTTGGTATTTTCACCTTTTGAGAATATTTAGGTTTCTTAATACTAGTCGAATTAACATCGCGAGTATTTTTGCCTAGAATTTTCACTCATGAATTACATGAAATTATGGTAACTTTAAACATAAAGAGTAAATCCACTCACGAGTAGGCATAGGCTATCAAACTCAAAAAGTTGAAGCCTGAGTAGGGTCATGATAAGAGTGTTGCATAAGCCGTAGCTAGATTTCAGAGTCACTTGGACTTTGGGTAATTAAAAAAAAACACTGCCTGTGCACCTCTATAATATCAAGTGATATCATTACATCACCATATTGGGATAGGTAATTTAAAAAAAAATGAATTAACATTAAAAACCTCAAAAGTGGCCTCATGCAAAGAAATAATTTTATATTATAATTATAAATATGTGCTTCTTATCTCTGTTAAGCCACTTTCAATGTTTATTTTTATATTTTTTGATCTGAATTTATACTGTATATTTTTTTATGCCATGAGTAATACAACGTTTATATTCGTAAAACGTTTTTAATAAAAAGTAATATTCGAAATACCTGGTATTTTTTACAATTTTTCACTTACTTTTGATAAAATGAGAAAGAATATTCTTAATGAGAAAAATTGCGTATTTTCTGAGGAAAATCAGTCATAAATTTTCTAGTATATTTTTACAAATATTAATATTTTCATTCGTTATATGGTCTTATTGCGTTTATTGTAAAAAATCTAAGTTTGAAATATAGGTAATTTACGGTGATACGTCGATTTCTTATATAAATTCAGGGACGAATTTGACAAAACTATTTTTTTTTCTTCAATTTTATCGTGAAAATAAAATTGATATTGAGAAACTCGATAAATTTAATCTTGTACTACCACTAGCGTTCTCTTATTTCATATTATTTTTTGACATCTCATCAAAGATGAAGAAGAATATGGAAGTCTGGGCATTTACGGGGCTGACGACCGTCATAGGCTAGTTTGAGTGATCACTTTACACACGTGTAACATTCACCAATTCTACCCATTATTGACAACCACACTACTCAAATTCTTAAATGTTACACGTGTGTAAAGTGATCACTTAAACCAGCCTATGACAGTCGTCAGCCCCATAAATGCCCAGACTTCCATATTCTTCTTCATCTTTGATGAGATGTCAAAAAATAATATGAAAATAACTCCTGTAATTGGGGATAATCCAGATTTTGTGAACAAGTATTTGGACACACTCGAAATGTTGTAAATTTCTCTTTTTTCTGCGTGAATTTATATTTTTTTTTTTAAATACCATATTTTTATAAGAATTTTTTACTTTTAATCCTTATTTGGACTTAATGGTGCATAAAGCACTGCATCAAACTATGTTAGTTTGATCGTTTACTATATGAAAGCAAGTTGATCAGTATTGCGCTTCAGATACAAGTCGAGGTAAATATGAAATAAGTATTAGAGTGGAAAAAATACTTTTATTTATTTAAACCCCCTTGGAAATCGAACTCGGAATCTCCAGCATAGTAGCCAAATCTACTTACCACTACACTATAGGTACTGAACTTTCAACTTTATTATACTTGAAATAAAAAAATACTTGTTTTTTACCACTTAGTTTTTTTTTCAGCTACTACTTTTTGAAGCTATGCTTTCAACTTCAGGTCTAAATATAAACAAAGTGCTTATATTTTGACTTAAAGATGGAAGCATAGCTTCCGAAACTAGTCCTTAAAATAAAATAAATATAACTCAAGTGGTAAGAAACAAGTGTTTACTTTTAAATTTCATCATGTTTTACCACAAAGTGAAAGCCAAAACAATAAATAAAAATGTAATATATTGTACTTTACTGAAGTTGAACGTTACTCTATATTACCACTTGGAAATTGTTTATATTGATAATGTAGATGAAGAAGAATATGGGAATCTTGATATTAACAAGACTTGTTACACGTGTGTAAAGTGATCACTTAATCCAGTTCTTTACAGGTCGGAATGCCCGGTTTTCAAAATATCGTGTTTATTATCGAGCTCTAGATGTATTCAATACTAACATTGCTCAAGTTATGGCCGAGATATCGCCAGAAATGTGCGAAAAAGTGCTTAAAAATTACCTCAAAAGAATCGCATGCATTGAATCTTCCCGAGGTGCCATTTGAATGATTTTGTTTTTCACAGTAAATGGCAAAGTCCAAACTTTATAATAAAATTATTTTTTTATAAAAAATGTATCGCTGTGTGTGTTTTATTTAGCTTTTCTATTGAAACCGAAAAACGAATGACCCTGCACTACACTGACTACAAGTTAAACTATATGTGTATGTGGGTTCAAAACAAGTCTATTTTTGTATGTTTTACACCTGTGAGCGGAGCTTTCTTAAAACCCTAATATATTCCGCTTTACGGCGATTTAACGCGATCTTTAGGGCAGCTTCTCATCCATCCGTGCCGATTACTAAGTAGGGGAGAGTGCCCATGGATGGGACGTTTTTGATTTTGCCTCTCTAGTTTTTCTCCGTAAAATAAATCATAAAAAGTAAAAGTGGTTTCTCTTTATTCAATCTTTTAGCTACAAATATGCCGTACTTTGTTTTCTAAAAAAATTAACTTAACTGACTGAAAAATCGATTTCAAATAATGTTCTAAAATGTCCCATTCATAAACACCCTCCCATGAGTGGGACACCAGTATACCATGAATGGGACATCAATTAAAATGCAAGATCGATGGAAAAATTATATTTTAAAACAAAAATGATTGGTAGGCACTTTCAAATAATACGTAGACGCATGCAAAAGAAATTTTCTTCAACATTTTTGGCTAAAAAAGTTCAGATATCTTAATATTCCACAATTTTCATGGGCCACATAATTTACGTTTGAGCCATTGCATAACACTTTATTGGTATTCTCCTTCACATATGTGACACTTTTTATCCTCCTTTCATTTTGTTTTTGTCAGTGATACACCTTCTATTTCAACTGATTCATCTGAACTGATATCTCTGTTATCACTCATTGAAATCTCTTCTATGAGTTTTTTAAAACTCTTTTAGCGTTAGGCTTATTTTTTGGACTATCTATAGGTTTTCCTTTTCCATTCTTCAATAATTGTATTTTCAAAAACTTGTCCTTTTCTGGAGTGTCAGAGATTATACTTGATTTCCCCTTTCTAATTTTTTTCTGTACTGTAGAACATATTCTTCCAGCTGAATTTAAATACGTGGAAAGCATTTTTTCTTGCTTCAGAGTAAACTAACTAAAAAAACTAACGAACCATCACGCCGATTCCCCACAGTGGTAATAAGAAAGAATAGAACGCCACACCACTCTGTCTTTGCAAACATTCTTCGCCTCTTCCACGTTCATGCATCTCCTCATACATACCCGCTGATTATTACGACTCCTAACCTGACTACTTTTAAGTATTTGGCATTCCTGATAGTGCCATGTTTTTCATTCGCCTCATAAATTTGTTTTACCGTCCTTTTCTCACTCGTTCTACATGTCTAAACCATCTCAGCACACCTCTCTTAATTTCATCGATAATGCTTGTCTCAGCTTTGCATTCCTTCCTTATTTCACTATTCGAAAATCTATCATACATCGTTTTGTCGCACATTCTTCTGAGATATCGCATTTTGACTGCATTCAGTCTACTTTCATCCTTCTTTTGCCAACTCCATGTTCACTTCCACACATTAGAGTTAGAACCAGGACTCCGTTGTGCCCTGCCAGTTTAGCTTCCGCTGATAGGCTCTGTTATTCCTATGCTAGGTGTATGTAAAAATATCTAACCACTAGACATATCAGCATTTACTTGTTTAACATGTCTATAAAAAGAAGATTTTCCTATTGCATATGTCTTTGCAACCGACCTAATATTTTGCTTTTTATTTAAAACCTATTCTACAGCAGCTTCAATTTGAACGTTGGTTATGCGTGTTCTTGGCATTATAACCTAAAAACAATATAATGTTTACAATACGTGTAATACAAACGAGTACAAACGATTTTTAATGTAAATAAAAAGTATCCGTCACGAATGGGACAATTTTCCCTTTGAGTGGGACCGTCCCATTCATGATCACTGGACGCGTCCTATTCAAGGAAATGCGTGATTTTTAGAAAAATAGATAAATCGATACATTTATACTAAAGTAAATTTGATGAAACTTACTTTATAATATACGGAAAGAACTGACTTAAATAATTGTTTATATCAATTGGAGCACTTATCATAACTTATATGTGCAAACATAATCAAATTACAGTATATAATTTACTTTTTGACCCAAAAAAATTGTAACACATCTTACTCGCTTCACTGTCGGTCGAGAACTGTGGTTTGAGGATAAATCTGTCTTATATCGTAACGTTAATGTTGGGTATTTTTTTATTTTTTTTTGTAACAATAGTTTGGGCTGGAGGACGATTGTCCCATTCATCCTCTGTCCCACTCATGGGCACTCTCCCCTATATGAACTGAAAGGGGTTGAAAGAATTTAATAAACTACATTTTACTTTTACACACTTTTACATTTTACACAGTCGGTGTGAAAACATGTACTAAAATATGATGATTTGTTTGAAAAAAGAGTATAGTATTCTTTCAAGAATCGCAGAAAACATTACTGATATATTTTAACCTAATATATTTTATGTAATTTAACCTAATGTATGATATATATCAGGTTAAAATAGATAAAAACAATAAAAAAAACGTATGTAAAAAGAACTCCACCGACAAGACACACGAGATGGCTTTGTGGGTCTCTGCAAAAAAATATTTCATATATGTGTGGTTTCATTGTGTGGTTTATTACGAATGTTAAATTTAAAAAAAACAACATATTATTCCACAAAGTTAATGCGGAATCCAAAAATGATATAAATCTAAATCCATTATCCTTTTATAAAGTTATAACTTACTAACTTATATCTTTATAAGTGGAGGTGAGTTTACCAACAATTCGTTCAGCCAAATAACGAGTGAAGTGACAATGCGACATTAAGTAGACTTATATGGGTTGGGATAGTGATATTGCTTATATTAGTAGAACGATATATTCATAATGTTATATTATTAGTACGTATTATACCGATTAGAGTAACTCGGCCAATTATTGACAGTCTAAAAATTATTGGATGTGAAAAATCAATTATTTTTACTGTATTTTCTTAATTTTAAATTATTTTGCATTTCACAACATAATATAAATACAAACAAAGATCCTACAAAGGCATGGCCTGTGTGTGGGTATCCATTATATTTTAGGTCATAGTAAAGGGCACTGGCCAGAATATAATTGATATTATAAGAAGTAAAATTAGATTGAAAGAATTTTCCTTTACTCTATTATTTTTAAGTGTTTTGTATAAGATATTTTGCTTTTAGATATATATATATATATATATATATATATATATATATATATATATATATATATATATATATATATATATATATATATATATATATATATATATATATATATATATATATATATATATATATATATATATATATATATATATATATATATATATATATATATATATATATATATATATATATATATATATATAAATATATATATATATATATATATATATATATATATATATATATATATATATATATATATATATAGGTTGACAATTATCAAGATAAGAATTGGAGATAATCTAGATCTGTGAACAATACCTAGGCATCCATATTCTTCTACACGTAAGATCTATATATATATATATATATATATATATATATATATATATATATATATATATATATATATATATATATATATATATATATATATATATATATATATATATATATATATATATATATATATATATATATATATATATATATATATATATATATATATATATATATATATATATATATATATATATATATATATATATATATATATATATATATATATATATATATATATATATATATATATATATATATATATATATATATATATATATATATATATATAGGTTGACAATTATCAAGATAAGAATTGGAGATAATCTAGATCTGTGAACAATACCTAGGCATCCATATTCTTCTACACGTAAGATCATTTTATGAAAATCATCCAATAATCATTTTATTCATAGGTTTATGAATTATATATTTTTTTTCATGTTAATTTTATTTAAAACATATCGCTCGCTCCTTTCAAGAACGTCATAAATCAAAAATCGTAATTTTTCAGTTGTACATGTTTTCGGAATGCCCAGAAAATGTACTATGTCACAGAAAACGCCATATTTTTAACTTAATATTTACCCGCTACAGGGCAGAAGTGTTGTTTTTGCGTTTTGAAGAAAATGCATTGTTTAAGTATTTTTTTAAATATACAGCATATTTTTCAAATGAGAAAAAAACATTCAGGTTTTACCTAAAAAGATCTGTTGCACAGTAAAAAGTTCAATATGTAGCTTGATATTTATTTTTAATAAATTGTATTATATTTTCAAACTTTAAAAACGATCTCCTGAAAAATCAAGTTTTTTTTTAAATATGACGTTGTTGAAAGGAGTGAACGATATGTCAAAAAATCGTATATTTAAACATTATTTCATTATACTTTACATGTTGTATCATCCCACGGTTGAAAATCATCACGACATTTCATGTTTTGTCTGAGCTTTTTTGAACAGCGATTTAGTGCTACAGTTGAACCACCCTCTCAAGTGTTTAAGCCAGGATATACGTCCTTCTGTGCTAGATTAACCTTGCATTTTGTGATGCAAATTTCCAACGTTCAAAATTTCCAACATTGCAAATTTCCTTAGTAGACACCCTTTAAAGCTGAGCTGTTCGTCGGCTTAAACTTTGAAGCTTCTAACTCCATCTGGGCGTACTTGACAGGAGTGAGCTAAAACATTTTAATTTGTGTTTTACTTAGTAAATAGCACTATTTCTTAAAACCTACTGTGACACGTGTTTCGATGCATTCCGCATCATTTTTTTTCATTAACAAAGTAAAACATTCATTAAAAATGGATAGATTTTTACCACAAAGTGACTGCCGAATCAATTAATAAAACATTTTAATTAAACCATCTTGCCAAAATATGGAATCCAAAAATATGCATGTTTTACGACATTTTGAGTGTGTCCAAATACTGTACACAAATCTGGATTATTTCCAATCAGGAATGATATTTCAATCATTTTTTTGACATCTCAACATATATGAAGAAGAATATTGAAGTCTGGACTTCCAAATAATAACTCCAAATTGGAGAAAAGCCTGATCTGTAAACGGGTATTTGAACACACTCAAAATGTTTTTGATAAATTAAATACAAAAATATTTTCATGGTTAACAGTAAAACAATACTTATTTTTTGACATCTCATCAAAGTTGAAGAAGAATATGGAAGTCTGGGCATTTACGGGGCTTACGACCGTCATAGGCTGGTTTAAGTGATCACTTTACACACGTGTAACATTCACCAATTCTACCCATTATTGACAACCACACTACTCAAATTCTTGGAAGTTCTATATATATGAACCAATTTACAAACCTTGTTCATGAATCACTAGAACTTCACTAGAGACATCTATTGGTAAGATGTAAAGAAGCTTTTTATTAAGCAGAAACTCTTATATAATATGAAAATAACTCCTGTAATTGGAGATAATCCAGATTTTGTGAACAAGTATTTGGACACACTCAAAATGTTGTAAAACAATACTTAAATAAATTCAGCATATCATACAAAAAGCACTTTTCAGCGTAAATTATCTCTCATTTAATATGTATCAATAATTTGAACTCCCGTGATGACTAAAATTGACAATAATTGGTCGTGTCACCTTGTCACTTGTTACTGAGCGATTAGCCATACATCGATATCACATTTCAATTATGTATATACAATGTATACATATCATCCTACATCAAACACGCTGTTCAAATACGTTGTTTTTAACTTTGAAATGAAGGGCTTTTTAACTTCAATACCGTAATAATACCTTTATTAATTATATCAGGTCTTTATTTCATAAATAAATAAATGAAATTAAGAAAGGTGTATTGAGATGATTTGGGCATGTAAATAGAATGAGTGAAGAAAGAATAGAAAAACAAAAAAAGAATTTAATATTAGGTAAATGAATGAAAAAGAATATGGAAGTCTGGGCATTTACGGGGCTGACGACCGTCATAGGCTGGTTTCAAATTATCACTTTACACACGTGTAACATTCACCAATTCTACCCATTATTGACAACCAGACTACTCCAACTCTTGGAAGTTGTTTATATATGAACCAATTTCGAAACATTATTATTCAATCAAACGTTACACGTGTGTAAAGTAATCACTTATACCAGCCTATAACAGTCGTCAGCCCCGTAAATATCCAGACTTCCATATTCTTATTCATCTTTGATGAGATGTCAAAAAATAATATGAAAATAACTCCTGTAATCGGAGATAATCCAGATTTTGTGAACAAGTATTTGGACACACTCAAAATGTTGTAAATAAATTTATATTTTTATGTGCAAGACAAAAAGTGTAAAACATATTTAATTAAGTGACGAATGTGCGTCAAAACTATTTATGCTAAATGTTCGAAAGGTGATATAAGAAAATAATGCAATGCAAAGATAAGCATTATCGATGAAATTATGAAATAATGGTGTAAAGATGGTTTGGGTAAGTGAATCGAATGAGTGAAGAAAGTATAGTAAAACAAATTTATGAGGTGAAATTTGTCGGTAATCACGATTTTCTCCCCCTGCCCTGTTGTGTTTAAAATATAAAATTTTGTCTAGTCCTCCCGCCATCGCCAGTCTGATGATGTTGGTGACGATGAAAACCGGTCAACGGTCAAATAAAATATATGTGTAAAAATCATTAAGTTATTTTTTTCATATATAAAACGTAGTTTCACAAAGAAATACCAGTAACGTAATAAAATTCGATAATCATGTTTTATTTTTTTCTTAAATAAGTTAAGTGTGAAGTTTTTGTAAGTAAATCTACATCTGGGACACCTGTGTAAAAAAATTTTAAAACTAATAATTTTTTAATTTCACCATATTGTGTAATAACGTGTCGCCACACTATAAAAATTCAAACAAATATAAATTTTTTTGAAATAAAATTCTCATGTAATATAAAATAAGGGACAGCTTTTTTTCTGTTTACATTTGAATATTGATATAAATTTTAATATTTAACCAAAAATACTTAAATTTATACTAATATTTAATATATTTTTACGAATGCTTAGTATAAAATATTACGTAAATATTTCAGTGCAATGAACGCATGAATTTGTGTTTTGAAATAGACACATCATTTCACAATACGATGAAATTAAAAACTCGCGATGTGTTTTACATTTTAATATAAAAATTATAGCTTTTAATTTTATTATTAATTTTTATTCCAAACCATGAGGTAAAGTGTACAAGCCTCTAAGACTCATATGGTATATTCATTTTATAAAATAGAGTAAAATAGGTAATACAAATAAAAACATAGCATAAAATAGCAGTGCTTAAAATAAATTGAATTGAAAACATAATTATATCCAGTAACATATTTAAATTTGACCGACGGAAATCCTATTTCACGTGTATTTTTGTCATATTATTTTATAAATATACCAATCATTAGTAAAGGACTTATGGTAAAATAAATATCATTAAAAAATCCCTAAATGACTTCCGGCGATATAACTTTATTTTATAAAAATTATTATTAAATTAATCTTACTTGTTTACTTTAGTATACTTTTTTCTTTGACACCTCTCCGCATTTTAGCAGTGCATAGGGCACTTCATCGAATCGATGCAGTGTTAGCTTGATCATGAATTATATATATTGTATTTGATGAAATACACATGACGCTCGTGCAAGAAGTAAGTATATTTCTAATAAATTGAAAGAAAATTGAGAAAAATAAGAGAATAATATAAACATCTTGGGGACCCCGGATAGCATACTCGTACTCTTATGAGCATGTGTAAATTGAGAAAATGAGCCACAAGGAATTCATACGAATTCCTACATTAATGTATGAAAGATATATTAAAAATAATTTAAGTGTACAATTTTTTATATAAAATGTAAATTCATATCTGAAAATATATTTAAACATTACATACCTTTTTGATTTACCGCTTTTCAAAAAAAAAATCTTCAAAAATCTTCTCCAAACATGTTCACTGTGATAAAACTTGTTTTAAATATATTTTTATTTACCTGTACTTACGATTATAGTAGCGATTGAAATTTAAATTTTATTATAAAATCATTACTTAACAAAAACACTTATTTTAACGCGCAATTATAGCAAAACTGTATTGAAAAATATCAAAACACGTTCTTATAATATTAAAAACAACAACAAAAGCTTATTTTACAAGTTGTAATACCGCTTTGAAAGAAACGCGTGAATATTTAATTAAAAAAATATTTTTCGTGCAGTAAGTAAGTACTGTGACTGGCTAGGTTCAAAATTCACGCGACAGCTATGATTAAAAAATATAATTTTGAAAATGGAACTGCGACGGGACTTGGTGACGTTTGACAGAGCTTTTGGCGCGAACCAGGGACAAAGGAGCGTTTCCCGCGGCGAACTGTCAGTGACTGAAAGGCCGAAAATGAAAAACCCGAGCGAACAGATGAAATGTCCATCCTGCATCGCACGCTCTCACTGTTTCTATCTCGCTCCTAGGAATGCTGAGAGAGGGGTGGATTCCAGAGGCTCTCAAAATCAAGAGTTAAAAAACCATTTTACTTGGTCAAAATTAAAATTTGTTAAACACTTCAAAGTTATAACTAAACTGTTACTTTGTTTTTAAATCACTACAAATATTTTATTTTAACTTAATTACAATGTCTACCGGTTTCGAAGCTAACCGCTTCTTTATCAAGTCTGATTAATACTGATTTATAGTACTGTCTTGTGTTATATTACAGTCTTATATTACAGTCTTGATAAAGAAGCTGTTAGCTTCGAAACCGGTAGACATTATAAATAAGCTATAGAGAATTACAATGTTAGTGCTTCAAATATAAATTACATTCCTAAATAAATTATCATATCGCTCACTCCTTTCAACAACGTCAAACAATATATAAAAAATCTGATTTAAGTTTTAAAATGGAAAATCACAAAGTTATTGCTTCAAATATAAATTATACTTCAAGGTTATTTTTTAGCTTAGCACTATGAAAATGAACAAAAAAATGCAATTTTTATTTTTAATTTTATATATAACATTATTCTAAAAATATTTTGTTAAAATCTTTGATATATCTATGTATTATGTTAAACTCGTATCTCAATCTCTTGGTAAAATTATTTTTTAGTTGGATTTTTAAGGTAAAAGATTTCTTTTAATAATAAATAACATTATCACCTATTCTTTCGGAGTTTAACCATTTCTTAATCAAAGGAACTCAAAATGATTCGCTTCGAAAATGCTTTCATCGTGACAAATATACCGAAACGCATTTTAATGCAAAAATCAATAATTTAAAATTAAAATAAAGGTACCGACTCACAGATTAGGAATGTGTCATCCATTCAGTAGCTTAACTCCAGGATCTCAACATGACGTCAAATAAAGGGCATTAAATGTTGGTGGGTAAATTTTGAACAGTGAGTAAAAAGATGCGAAGCAAAATATATGTAGAGTTTTAAATCCCCTATATAAAAAAGTACATTTTCTTAACGGCCCATAATATCTTTAAAGCGCTGGTTAAATATGATTGTGCATATGACATGATAAATTAAAAAGTTATTAACCCTTCAAATTTAAAACAAATTTTATTTTAGCTTTTAGAAAAATTCAATTTTGCATGCAATACATTTTGGTTTTTTACTTATCAAATACTAGCCCAGTAAAACGAGGCAAACTGAAAATAATAACTGAAATATATTATTTTTTGACATCTCATCAAAGATGAAGAAGAATATGGAAGTCTGGGCATTTGCGGGACTGACGACCGTCATAGACTGGTTTAAGTGATCACTTTACACACATGTAACATTCACCAATTCTACCCATTATTAACAACCATACTACTCAAATTCTTGGGAGCTCTATATATATGAACCAATTTCGAAACGTTGTTCTTGAATCACTAGAACTTCACCAGATACATATATTGGTGAGATGAAAAGAAGCTTTTTATTGAGCAGAAACTCTTTTTTTAGTATGTAAGGTCCGAATCCTGGATTATAATCACATACATGAGAAACGCCAGAAAATATAATTTTCATTTTCATTATTTAAGCTTATAATTTGACCAGTTAATTTATTTACAACATTTTGAGTGTGTCCAAATACTTGTTTACAAATCTGAATTTTTGGACACACTCAAAATGTTGTTACTGTTGAGTGTGTTTGAGTGTATCCAAATACTTTTGGACAAAATGTTGTAACTGAAATGAAAAAAATGGCAAAATTCTATACAAAATAATGCTTGTATTAAATTTTCCTTTTGTTTCGAGAGTGCATTTGTAACTGAGATTTTTTCGCATTACGGTATTTACCGAAGTCATAAAGATAAAGGGAGAATGATATGCTTATTTGTATTGTGTATAATAAGAATTACAACATTAAATATTGAATAAACAATAAATTTATGCAAGTAAAGAAGGTAAGGGAAGAACAATAAGGCTTTGAGAGAAAGAGATAAAGAAAACCAAGGAAGAATGAAAAGATAGACAATTAGGGTTTTAACGATAGATATAATAAAATGTTTCCTGAAACGCCTGCGTTTCTTGAAACGTCTAATTAAGTTTTTATAAATGTAATTTCTTTGTTAAATGAGTTCTGTTACATATATTATAATTTCAGTATATTGTACATATATCGCTCACTCCTTTCAAGAACGTCATTAATCAAAAATCGTCAATTTTCAGTTGTGCATGTTTTCGGAATGCCCAGAAAATTTACTATATCCCAGCAAAAGACGCATATTTTTAACTTAGTATTTATCCGCTACAGGGCAGAAAGTGTTGTTTTTGCATTTTGAAGAAAAGTTATTGTTAAATAATTATTTTAAATATAATAAATATTTTTCAAATGGAAGAAAAACCTTTAGGTTTTACCTAAAAAGATCTTTTGCACCGTAAAAAGTTCAATATGTGGCTTGATCTTTATTTTTAATACATTTTATTATATTTTTAAACTTTAAAAACGTTCTCCTGAGAAATCAAGTTTTTTGATTTATGACGTTTTTGAAAGGAGTGAGCGATATATAAACACACAGCGTATTAGCCTCCGTAGTGTATTAGTCAATCGTATTTGGCCACCATACTGGAGGTCCGGGTTTGCTTCCCAGGGGGGTTGAAAAAATATATATATTTCACTATAATATTTATTTACTATTACCCTTGTCTTATACCTGAAAAGCAGGACTGATCACCTTGCCTTTGAGTGATTATCGATCATGTAATTCTGCGTCGATGGGACGCAGTGCCCTATGCACTATTTGGTGGGAATTAGAGTTAGAAGTTACGTCTGTGTATGTTTGTATATGTTTCATATCTTTAATATTAATTCATTTTACTTTTAGTATACTGTAATTTATTTTCGCTGTTTTTGTTGTGTTCATATATTTTTATTGTATTTTATATCATGTATATTATACATGAACTTTTGAGGCCCGCAAACTTTAGTCAAGGTTAAGAATAATGATAAATAAATTAATGAAAAAACGAATTTGCAATAAACCTAACAGATGTCTTAGACTTTCAAATACTCGTATTACACTTATAAAAAGTATTCTGTTTTGAATATTGAAAGCATTAACTTTGTGGATCATATTGATATATTATTTCGAGAAATAAAAATACTTTGTGTTCTGATCCACTCACATTTTTATTAACTAACTACTTTCGGCAACAACCTGTTGCTCTCTTCAGGGTTACATTTATTACTAAATAATGTAAGAAATGTAACCCTGAAGAGGGCAACAGGTTGTTGCCGAAACTAGTTGGTTAATAAAAATGTGAGTGGATCAGAACACAAAGTATTTTTATTTCTGGAAATAAAAAAATATTGCTTTCAAGTATAAAGGTTTAAAATTTCAAATAAATTTTGCTAGTTAACACATTTTTAAAACGTGTACCTTTATTAAAAAAAAACCTATGTATACACTAACATATTTATCCCAATTAAATTTTAATCTAATGAGGGAAAGTTCAAAGTTCAAGTAATTAATAACAATCAATTCGTACATTTTTAAGTGGAATTAAAACAACGACGAAGAAGTTGTATGGAATTATATGAGAGACAAGCAGATAAAGTACCTATACAGATATAATAATATATTTTACTCGGCTTTCGTTGTAAATAGAGCAAGGATTATTGTAACGGGTAGATTATTCAGGATACTGTAAGAAAGGAAATTGTTTTCAGTCGGTTATAAATTTACATCCCATTCTCATTCCGCCCTAGATTCAGCAATATAAGGAAACCGATATCCACGTTTTCCCAGTCCAAACGCAAGAGTGCCTTTTTTTAATCTTTTTAAATTTAAAGATTTATTTAATTTGTATCTTAATAACGGACTAAAACGTACGACGGTTAAAAAAAGCGTACACCTAATCATAAACATTTTTAATATTTGTGGTGCATTTTTTCGGAACTTGATATAAAATACGAAAATAAAATATTGGTAAAAATTACGATAAAAGCCAGTGGTCACTACACTCTTTGCATGTGTTGCCTTGGTGCTCCCCATAGATGGGATGTTTGTCGTAAATTTTACGAACATCAAGCGATCATAGGTTAATAAAACGTAGAAACATGGAAAATATTCCATATTTAATCAATACTCAAATATTACATTTTTGTAATGATATAAACATTGCAAATTTAAAGACAATATCTTTCTTTAAACGTTAGTCAAAAATTTACTTCACCATAAGTTCATAATGGCATTGCGAAAAGGAATAATATATTTATCGAATATTGAAAATAGTCCATTTTAATCAATTCATAAATAATACAGGACAATTATGTTTTATTATTGATTCAAATATAGCATTCCATTCTTATTGCGATATAACCAGTATTATAATAAACTTTTTTTAATGTGAGTCTAAAATTTGAAAATAGTGCGTTTTTTTCGCAGTATTTCAGTAATATATAAAAAGAAAATAAAGTTATCTTCTTACAAAAGTGAAATTTATTGTGCGTATAAAATCTGCATGTTTTGTTCATAATATTTAAAACCGCATCAGTTTTGGTTTCTTAAAACCATTAGCAAGAGTATTATCCAGCCTGCACCGTTTCAAAGGTCGACTGGTAGAATCAAGGTTCTTGGAGAAGTTGAAAGTGTTTCCAGCAGTAAAGCCAAAGCGGGAGCTGGACTGCTTGGTCGGTCTGCCAGTCGAGACTTCCTTCGGTGGGTTTCCATCTACAACAGTGCGGAACCTGCGCAGGTTGAGGGGGTCACACCGCTTGGAAACGCGCTTGTACCTGCGCAGCCTGCTCCTCAGAGCTTTGTCTCCCCTTATGACGTCAGCCCAGACGGGATCTACTTTAGAAGCAGCGGACAGAGACTTGTCATCTAATTTCCTGTAACAATAAAAACAACATCAATTAGACAAGATAAAACAAACTAAAAATAACCATGATAAGAAAGTAAGACCAAAGTAATCTTTGATAAGATCCAGTGATACATACCTGAATATGATTGAAGCAATCTCGATAGGTAATCTGGACACCAAGTCCACGTAGCCAGTGACGACACGAGAAGCTCCCATGACGCACAGCAGAGAGTAAAACGTATCCATAGTTCGTAATATATATCACACTTGGTAATTAATATTCGAAAGCTTTGGTAAGTTTTTTTTTAAATTATCGCCAAAAACCTTCTTGGGGCTTGGTTTTTTCTATACCGTGTTGCAACCGCATATATCAAAATATACACTAAAATGGATTTTTTTAATACGTGTCACAAAATCCATATTGTTCTTCTTTCAAGTAATCTATATAGTTAAATGAATGAATAAAGTTTAATTGAATGTTTGAAATGTTTACAAAGACCATTACCAGAACTATTTTTTTTTTAAATTAAAATATCAAAATTCTCAAATACCTAAACCGTTTTTCGCGTGATTTCGTCTCTGAAGATACTGTTTATTAGCACATACGCCAAAATGAGGTTAGCCTTTATGATTTTTTTATGCTTTTCTAATTTTCATTATTTTATAAAAAAATTAACGAAAAATTACCAAATATTTTAAGAATAATAATTTGAAACAAAATTTTTCATGAACATAGCACTAGAAATAACGATAAAATAAGACTACCATTTTTGAAAAAAACAGAGTCGCAAAATTGTTTAGTGTGTAAGGGTTTGAAAATTAATTATGAGATGCCTGAATGTATGAAGAATGAAAAGAGTCTGAAAGAATTTAAATATAAATGTTTTGTTTACTGTAAGAAAATGTAAATATACATATTATGTAAATTAAGTGTAAATAAAAGTTTGTATTAAATGTTATATAAGCTAACTGAAGATTTTTTTAAAAGTATAAATTAAATTTGAAAACACATATCAGTCACTCCTTTCAACAACGTCAAATATAAAAAAAACTTGATTTTTCAGGAGATTTAAAGTTTAAAATTAAAATGAAATGTATTAAAAATAAATATCAAGCCACTTATTGAACTTTTTACCGTGCAACAGATCTTTTTGGGTAAAACCTAAATGTTTTTTCTACATTTGAAAATTATTTAGTATATTTAAAAAAAAAAACAAACAACATCTTTTCTTCAAAATGCAAAAACAACACTTTCTGCCATGTACCGGGTAAATATTAAGTTAAAAATATGCCGCTTTTGCTGGGATATAGTACATTTCCTAGGCATTCCGAAAACATGCACAACTGAAAATTGACGATTTTTGATATATGACGTTGTTGAAAGGAGTGAGCGATATATTTACGTAGGTATATAAACACCCATCCCTTAATTTATTAAAATAATTCAATTATATTTTTGACAGTTCAATAAAAATAAATGAATACATGCACACGATTCAACTGGTAGTATTCGAGATCGAACTTCATAGAAAAGAAACATGTCGAAAGTATAAAAACACTCACATTAACTCGATCTTTACATTATTTTAAGCCATTTGTCCTTTGTTATTTTAATTCCAAAACTCACATTGAATTCAAGAAATTGAGAAAAAAAGTAAGCACACTAAGGTCAATGCAGGATTTTTGGAAAAGTAATCTTAACATAAAACTAATCAAGTAACTTACTAACCATTACGCCGCTTCTCTGCAGGGGTAGGCAGTGAGAATAGAACGCCACACCACTCTGTCTTTGCAAACATTCTTTGCCTCTTCCACGTTCATGCATCTCCTCATACATACCCGCAGATTATTAAGACTCCTAACCTGACCATTTTCAAGTATTTGGTCTCGGTCTTCCTCTGCTTCTTTTTCCAATTACATTCGCCTCATAAATTTGTTTTACCGTTCTTTCCTCACTCATTCGTTCTACATGCCCAAACCGTCTTAACACACCTTTCTTCATTTTATCGATAGTGCTTATCTCAGCTTCGCATTCCTTCCTTGTTTCACTATTCGAACATCTATCATACATCGTTTTGTCACATTCACTCTACTTTCATCCTTCTTTTGCCAACTCCATGATTCACTGATTCACATACATTAGAGTTGGAACCAGGAAAATGTGGAGTTATTGGTAGATATGAAAATGTATGTTAAATTATCATAAAAAAAGGTAATAGGAATATAAAGATGATAAATGCTAATTTGGTAACTGCTACTCATAATTGGTATTCGTATGTAAGTGCGTACTTATAATTTATTGACGCGTTTTACGAGTGGAATAAAACAAATATTTTTTTTGTGTTTGTTTTTCGCAGATACTTTGTGGCAAATTGTATAAAACTTTATAAAGTAAAACTAGATTGTTTTGAATATTGAAAGCATTAACTTTGTGGATCATATTCATATTATTTTTAACATCTCATCAAAGATAAAGAAGAATATGGAAGTCTGGCTGTCATAGGCTGGTTTAAGTGATCACTTTACACACGTGTAACATTCACCAATTCTACCCATTATTGACAACCATACTACTCAAATTCTTGGAAGTTCTATATATATGAACCAATTTAGAAACTTGCTCTTGAATCACTATAACTTCACTAGAGACATCTATTTGGTGAGACTTCCATTTATTTATTGACTTGGCGTTTAATTTGTAGAACTCCATTTTAATTTATGTATTAATTTTAAATCAAACACAGATTTGTTGAGTCTACTAAGTTGTATTTTATTAACAAAAAACACATAAAAAATTATATTGTGACAATTGTTTCGCCTTGTTAGGGCATTATCAAACGAATGTGAAGATCAAATGGACTACGGTCCTTATGTAGCTATACAATTCTATGTGACAGTTTTAACATGTGCAGTAATAATTTATGGGAGACAACAGTCGCTAATGGGGGATGTAGGTATGTACCCTTATATTTGTTTTCTGGGAAGGGAAGAATTTATTGGCCATATTTTAGAGATTTTAATACAATTGTTGGTAATATTAATAATTACATCTACATATAAAATTTCTTAAAAATAATATTACCAACAATTGTATTAAAATCTCTAAAATATGGCCAATAAATTCTTCCCTTCCCAGAAAACAAATATAAGGGTACATACCTACATCCCCCATTAGCGACTGTTGTCTCCCATAAATTATTACTGCACATGTTAAAACTGTCACATAGAATTGTATAGCTACATAAGGACCGAAGTCCATTTGATCTTCACATTCGTTTGATAATGCCCTAACAAGGCGAAACAATTGTCACAATATAATTTTTTATGTGTTTTTTGTTAATAAAATACAACTTAGTAGACTCAACAAATCTGTGTTTGATTTAAAATTAATACATAAATGAGACTTCCATATTCTTCTTCATCTTTGATGAGATGTTAAAAATAATATGAAAATAACTCCTGTAATTGGAGATAATCCAGATTTTGTGAACAAGTATTTGGACACACTCAAAATGTTAATCATATTGATGTATTATTTTGAGAAATAAAAAGACATTGTGAGTGCATCAAAAAACAAAGTCTTTTTATTTATCAAAATAATATAAAACATGATTTTTTAAAAAACTTCTTTTATTTTATTTTCTGCACTTTTATCCAAGTGGTTTCGACAAAAATCTTGTCATCTTCAGGGATAGGCATGTACTAAATCTAAAACTGTGAAATATTAATAAAAGTGGTCAAAAGCAAGTTCCGGTTTTATTTTATAAAAGAAAACAATATTTTTTTTGATATATTTTTTATTTATTTTATAAACCAAATTTTACAATGATACCTATCTTTTTATACAAGGTTGCGCCGCAGGTACAGAAAGCTGTATTTATTAACCAACCACCACGTCCCTTCTCTGTAAGGGTAGGCAGAAAAGACAACGCCACACCATTCTGCCTTGGCAAACAATATTTGTTCACAAATCTGGGTTTGTCAACTTAGAAATTATTAAAAGTGTGTCGGGTTGTGGTCCCGTGGTTAGTATTGCGGACTCTTGAGTCAGTGGAGTCAACACACTCTACCAAAATTTGATACCTATTTTTCATAATGAGAATTTTCACAGAAATAGCATGAAATTGAAGTGTTTTTGAAAATAATAAAAACACAAATCGCTCACTCCTTTCAAGAACGTAATAAATCAAAAATCGACAATTTTCAGTTGTGCATTTTTTTGGAATGCCCAGAAAATGTACTTTATCCTAGCAAAACCAGCATATTTTTAACTTAATATTTACCCGCTACAGGGCAGAAAGTCTTGATTTGCATATTGAAGAAAAGGTATTGTTTAATCATTTTTTTAAATATACTAAATATTTTTCAAATGGATAAAAAAACATTCAGATTTTACCTAAAAAGATCTGTTGCACAGTAAAAAGTTAAATATGTGGCTTGATATTTATTTTTAATACATTGTACCATATTTTTAAACTTTAAAAACCTTTTCCAGAAAAATCAAGTTTTTTGATTTATGACGTTCTTGAAAGGAGTGAGCAAAATATTCCTCTTTTTTATAAGTTTCTTCATCCCTTAATGATTTAAAAGAAGATGATCGCAAAGCATGCGATGGGTGTTTTATTATATTTAGTTTTCATCTTCATAAAACGAGATGAATCAATAACATTCGAGTTATTTGGACTGCAGTATAAAATACGTTTTATTATTATAGGCTTATATATCAGCAAGAGGTACTAAAATCACTTCCGTAAAAACAACTTTTGATCCCATCATTAAAAAGGAATTCACAATATTATTTTTCTTTCTTTCTTCGTTTTTGTAAAAAGGGAAATATTTAATTTAATAAATACAAATAAAAAATTTAAACAGGGTTTCGTCGTTACTGACATCATCTGACTAGTGTGAGGCTAGACAAAATCATCAATTCTGTCTAGCCTTACACCTAAGACAAAACTATGATTTTATATGGTTTTCAACCCCTGTCTTGTTGTGTATATAACATTTAATTTTAAATAATAAAATAACAACCATGTTATTTTTTCCACATGAATTTTATTTGACCAGCAACCGAGTTTCGTCGTAGCCGACATCATCAGACTGGTCACCAGTCGGTTACGACGAGACCCGGTTGCTGGTCGAATAAAATTTATGTGGAAAAAACTACATAGTTGTTAGTTTATTATATTAAATGCAGTTCCGCCAATAAATGAGAGAACAAAACTTATACCTCAATTTCACACCATTTCTGTGAACCTAAGCGGCTCATTATTAAAAATAAGTATCAACTTGAGTGGGTTCGAACCCAGAAACTCTGACTCAAGAGTGCGTGACACTAACCACGGGGCCACAGCCCAACACAATGAGTGTGTCCAAATTTTTGTTTATAAATTCTGGATTTGTTCCACTTCGGAGTTATTTATACCGAGATTGTTTCACTTCCGCGTATTGGGGTTGTTACCAGGACTCCATAGCGTACTGCAATAGGACAGGAATCCATAGTGTACTATTAGGCTTTTATTTGCTATAACTTATTTAGTGCACCATTCACTGCGTTCCCAGCGCTCGCCTTAATAACTTTATCAATATTCCCACCCTAAGAAATATACAACATTTTGAGTGTGTCCAAATACTTGTTCACAAAATCTGGATTATCTCCAATTACAGGAGTTATTTTCATATTATTTTTTGACATCTCATCAAAGATGAAGAAGAATATGGAAGTCTGGGCATTTACGGGGCTGACGACAGTCTTAGGCTGGTTTAAGTGATCACTTTACACACGTGTAACATTCACCAATTCTACCCATTATTGACAACCACACTACTCAAATTCTTGGAAGTTCTATATATTTGAACCAATTTAGAAACCTTGTTCTTGAATCACTAGAACTTCACTAGATACATCTATTGGTGAGATGAAAAGAAGCTTTTTACTAAGCAGAAAACTAACTCTTATATTAGTATGTGAGTTCCGAATCCTGGATTATAATCACACACATGAGAAACATATAAGAGTTTCTGCTTAGTAAAAAGCTTCTTTACATCTCACCAATAGATGTCTCTAGTGAAGTTCTAGTGATTCAAGAACAAGGTTTCTAAATTGGTTCATATACAACTTATATAGAATTTCCAAGAATTTGAGTAGTGTGGTTGTCAATAATGGGTAGAATTGTTACACGTGTGTAAAGTGATCACTTAAACCAGCCTATGACGGTCGTCAGCCCCGTAAATGCCCAGACTTCCATATTCTTCTTCATCTTTGATGACATGTCAAAAAATACTAAGAAATATATATTGAATAAATGTAAATAAAGTAACTGGTCAAAATAATAAGAAAAAAGATTAAATCATGTTTTGAGGCCTCGCCTAAAACATGATTTTATTAATGATGTTACATTTTAAAGTATGTGAATTTAATTCAATATTCGGACCATACAAATACAAATATAAACAGTATTTGATTAATAAAAGCTGTACCTATTCCAACATAGATGTGGGTAGTGAATTCACATGAACTGTGTCACGAGTTTGAACATTTTTTTTAAAGAAACCGAAATATTTTGTTTTTATTATTGACATAAATATTTCAATTTCGTACTATTTCTATGAGCCTAAGCGGCTCATTATTAGAAATAGGTATCAAATTTTGGTAGAGTGGGTTTGAACCGAGAAACTCTGAGTATGCGACACTAACCACGGGACCACAACCCGACACAAAATATATCTAGGAGTCCCGAGAATTGAGTAGTGTGGTTGTCAAACATGGGTAGAATTGATGAATGTTACACGATTGTAAATTGATCACTTAAACCGGCCTGTGACGGTCGTAAGCCCTGTAAATGCCCAGACTACCATATTCTTCTTCATCTATGTTGAGATGTCAAAAAAATAAAAATTAAAGAATAAGAATTCCTCAATATTCCTGCAGAAGTATTTCCATTCACTTTTGTGTGCAATTTCTTGGTTTTCCTCAATAAAACTCGGTTGGGAGTCAAAATGGCCGATTTCCTGTTGACAGGTCGCCTCCGAAGAAAGGACTTTCATTACAGGAAGTTGCCAGATGTCGGGGAAAATGTCATTAGTTACGTAAAGTAGGTACGCGGTACGTAGTTTTATATTCCTGATATACTGGCATCTTGCTCCACTGGATTTTTCCGGTGAGAACTGGAGTGAATGAGCTGAAAATAGCATGAAAATTCTTACTGAGAATTTCTGCAAACCATCGTTGCATTTGTAGTATAAACAGAATTTTGGATTTTCTTTTTTGACCTCTCATTTAAATAAAAAATAAAAAAATCTTTTAACCCTTATCCGCATCCAATGGTGCATAGGGCACTGCATCGAAGCGACCCGGGGTTATTTTGATCGTTAATTGCATGAAGGCAAGGTGATCAGCCCTCCGCTTCAGTAGGTACTAGTACAGGGTAATATTGGATAAATATTCGAGTGAAAAAATCACTTACATTTATTTGATCCCCCCTGGAAATCGAACCCGGGACCTCCAGTAAGGTAGCCGAGCGTGCTGACCATAACACTACGGAGGCGGATGATATATTTATTTTATTACCTACATATTAAGAATATTTCTCATAAACGTTACTATATTTTTTTCCTTATTTTAATTGGCAAATACGAATTCTTTAAGTCTATTGTGACACATATTTCGATACATTCCGTACCATTTTTGAGATTTCAGTTTATGGGGTTTTTGGCACATGGGTGTAGCGTCATTTACTAAGTAATGCGATGATGAAACTAGATTATGGTAGCATACAAGGGGTGGTATCTAATGATAAAACATAGTAGAGACTTTTCGATACATAATCAAATTTTAAAAATAATCCTTCAATTACTATTTTTCGCAAAATCGAAATGTTTTATCGCCATTCTCAAAAATATAACGATACACGGGCAATAAAAAATTAAGCTTAGTTACGATAACGGGTGTTGTCAATTGAAGATAAAATTATAAATACTTTCTATCTTATCAGCCAAGTTATTAAAAACTTATTTAATATCGCTGGTAACAATTAAGGTGTGTGTTTGGCTCTGCGGTGGTTATTTATTTATTTATTTATTTAAACAGATTACATAAATTAGTCACATATATAATATTCCCAACGAGTAATTTCCATTGTACATTTTGGGACACGATTTTCAATACTACTTTGAATCTTGAGCACTAATTTCAATATATTTTTTTAAATTTTATAAAATACAATTTAATGTCGAATTGGTTTTGTAAAACGTCCAGCTTTATTTATTAAACGTCCAACTTGATTTGTACTACTACTACTAGCATCACGCCGTTTCTCCGCAGGGGTAGGCAGAGAGGATGGAACGCCACACTCTTCTGTCCTGACATACACTCCTCGCCTCCTTCACATCCATACATCTAGTCATACATGCCCTCCGATTGCGCAGACTTTTGACACCGCCAGATTTTAGATTCTGATTGATCTGATCGTGCCAAGACTTTTTCGGTCGTTCTCGTTCTGTTTTCCCTCTCACATTCGCCACATATATTTTCTTAGTCATTCTCTCGTTATCCATTCGCTCCACATGTCCACACCACCGCAAATAACTCTTCCTAATCTTTTCAATTATTCCTCGTTCAGCCTTACATTCCTTCACTGTTGAAGTGAAGGAATGTAAGGCTTCACTATTCTTATATCTTCGTTTTTAATTCTGTCATACAATGATTTTCCACACATTCGTCTGAGGGAGCGCATTTCAACAGCGTTCACTATGCTTTCATCTTTGAGTTGTTAAACGTCCAAATTGATTTTTAAGGCGTTCAATTTCATTTCTCTCTCTCTCTCTCTCTCTCTCTCTCTCTCTCTCTCTTTCTCTCTCTCTCTTTCTCTCTCTCTCTCTTTCTTTCGTCTTACTCCTCATTACTGAGGGTTGTGACCCTTGTGGAAGCAATGAATCTTCTCCAGTTATCCTTTGACTGCGCTGCACGTAGCGCTCCAACCGCCGAGGTGCATGCTGCTGTCTTAACTTGATCGGTCTTGTTTCGTGTAGCCTTCTGACATGTCGATTCCCAGCTATCGACCCATCTCTTTGATCGTCTGCCCGGGAGTCGTCTACTATGGTGTTGGCCGTACATTGCGATGTGAGTGAGTCTGAATGGTTCCATTCTCCTCACATGCGCATACCATTGTCTCCTTCGTTGCCTTCCCCACCTAACGACATCTTCGATCTCGCATATTTCCCTGATTCTGGCGTTTCTTATTCTATCTCGAAGACTCTTGCCTGATATGCTTTTTAGAGTCTTCATTTCTGACACTCTAAGCGTGTTTTTTGTGAAAAATATTTATAGAAAAATTAACATATCGAGTATGAATAAGCCTTCTCAATTTACTATTAAAAGGTTTTTATTGGAAACGCGCAGCTTTAAGTGGTTAATTCTGTTTCAGTAAATGTGTCACGAATGGAGATGTAAAGTAGAAGGAAATGGACCGTAATGGAGGCGTCGCGGTTTTTGGAGTAGAAATAATGAGATTAACATCCAGTTATACTTGCATGACGGAACGTGAAGAATTTCCATTCAGAATGGACAAGAATTTATCAAAAACCATTGAAGCAATCCATTGGTAATATTGGATAGCAATTTGCCAAATATCACATTTTGGAAAAAGCCTCATTTATTACTGTCATTCATGCGAATTCAACCCTTTAAAGTCTATTTTATTTATTTATTTGACAGGAAACAATATGCATTTTGAAAAACAGATTTTTACCGCAATGGCAACGCCACCTATTGAACGTAACAACAAAACACGCAATACGGCATTGGTCACGGCGGACAGCGTGCTTCTTAACAGATGCAGTCACATTTCAAATGTTTTCGATCGCATTGTTGTTTTATATTATCATTGCTTCAACATTATTGTGAAATTTAGCATTGGAAATGTTTTGCTTGGTAATTTTTTTATTTTCCATTTAACCAGTTTGAGCCACGGTTTTTTTCAGATACATTTTTATGAGAAAAAAAAACATAATTTTTGGAATGGTCTAAGTGTAAATACATATATGTGGGTAATCGATAGTAAAGGAAAAATCGTTCAAAAAATAAAACATATTGTAAATATGCACTTTATATTTTATTAGTTTTTCCATTTAACCAGACTGAGCCACAGCAGTCACGCATCAGTCACGCAGTCTTATCAGGGAAAAATTTTTTTTAGAATGTCCCAGTAATTAAAATGTATGTAGGGAGATTAAGAAAAATCGTTCAAGAAATGGGTTTTAATCGATAAAAAAATTATATTACAATCCTTTCAATTTTTTCATTAGCTACCTTTACACGGACTTCCTTTACCGTACGATTAATGTTGTCATTATAACTATATTAAACAGCATAAAAGACCGCGGGTAAGGAGCGCAAAATTACACAATTTTAAAAGTACTACATGCTTTATATCTTTACAAGGGATTATTAGCACTGTTAGTGCGTATACGCCAATTTTAATGCCTTACTCGCAATTCAGAATTCAGTAACTGTCCGGCAGTGCTTGAAGCTGCAAGTCTTTTCACTCCATTTTTTTTTAGAATACTATTTGAGAATATACTCGTATATTGAAAACATATTTTTATAATATTTTTAACTCCTTATCTTTAAACGACTCATTTCATTACAAAACCATATATTTTTTAATAAAAACCTTGTCCACACCCCAATGGTGCATAGGACACTGCTTCATATGAACGCAGTGTTATCTTGATCATTTACACATGAAGGAAAGGTGATCAGCCCTCCGCTTCAGGTACCAGTCCAAGGTAATATTTTTTAATAAATATTACAGTGAAAAAATCACTTATATTTATTTGACCCCCCCTGGGAATCGAACCCGGGACCTCCAGAACGGTAGCCGAGCGTGCTGACCATTACACTACGGAGGCGGACAAATAGTTTTTTCAAATATTTCAAATATTTCAATACAAATGGTGTTTCAAAGAGAAGAACAATCACGTCAAATGTTACCTGGATTTAAAGAAAATAAAGTTGCGGGGTATTCATTACTGGGCCTTATTATTTATTTTTTGTATGGCTTTTAATTATCACTTAGCTACAATACAAATTTTAAAAATAAAAGGTCAAAATAAAAATAAATATTATTTTTCAAATATTGAGTCGCTGATGTGTTGGGGAGCAGAACTGGGCTTTAATGCGCGCTTTCATATGACGCAATACGAAGTTCGAGGACTACAATATTCGCACGGTAAAACACGTACGTCTAAAGAAAGCTAATGACTTATAAATATATCGTGGGTGTTCTGGCAAAAAAACATCAACTCGAAAATATGCAGTTTCGACTTAATATTGCATATTATAAAGGTTTCAACGTTCTGTAAACTGGTAAAATACACTAAATAATTTGAAATGTCATATAAGTATATGTGGTTTTACAAGTAAATTCAACTTTAGGTTTTATAGCGGGTATTTTTATTCAGGCTAAAAGCTTTAAATAACAGAGATTATTCAAACAGGGATTTTAGAGTTAACGCTTTTTTATTTTTTTCATTTACCTAACGTCCAAGTGACTCTGAAATCTAGCTATGGCTTATGCAACATCGCTTATCATGACCCTACTCAGGCTTCAACTTTTTTAGTTTTTTCAGTTTCATGTTTAAAGTTACTATAATTTCATGTAATTAACGAGTGAAAATTCTAGGCAAAAACACTCGCTATCTCGCTAGAGGTATGAGTTTATACATTTCATTGATTCTAAGTTAGCATTGAAGATACTTAGGTGTATGATTTTATTTCTTGATTTCAGTCAACGCTTTTTGATACTTAGTTAAAGTTTTTGCCAGTATACCCACGATATCAAATAATATTTATTGAGAATTCTCAAAGTACTTCGTCATTCTATATTCATGTTCTCTCCTATCCCACTCGTGTTTCTCAGCCTCTCTCTTAGCCCTGCAGATTTCTCTCTCTTCTCGACACTTGGACCTGTCTTCTTCTTCTTCGTAGTACTTGGTCTTCGCTTCTATGTATCTCTTCTGCAAGACGTGCATTTCCAGTCTGATTTCGTACAACACTCGAGATTGCATTTCTTCGCAGGGAAAGTTGACGTTGTCGTTGATGTTGTGCATTTTCAGCAGATTTTCTAGCATTTCAATTTTCTTTTTCAATTCCCTCGGTCGTTCGTCTTCCATGGCGATTGGTGTATTGAATATTTTTTCTGAAAAAAATCTAAATAAATAAAGATATTTCAACACAAGATGGAAGAAAGTGGACTGAATGCAGTCGAAATGCGATCTCTCCTATTAATGTGCGGAAAAAAATGTATGATAAATGTTCGAATGGTGGTAAAGAAGATATGCAAGGCTGATAAGCATTATCGATAAAATTATAAAGGAAAAAGCATGTTTGATAAAAAATCTAAATAGATAATGATGTTTCAACAAAAGAAGGATAAAAGTAGACGAAATGCATTCGAAACGCGATCTCTCGGATTAATGTGTGGAAAAGGATGTATGATAGATGTTCGAATGGTGATAAAAGGAAGAAATGCAAGGCTGATAAGGATTATCGATGAAACTAAGAAAGGAAAAAGGATGTTTACCATGAAAAATATGCGGCGAATGTAATTGGAAATAGAAGAAGAAGAAGACCGAGGAAAACTTGTATTGATAAAGTATTTTAAATACTTAAAAGTGGACCAGGAGTCGGAATAATCGTATGAGGAGTAATATATGGTAGATAATAAACAAGGGATATTAAGTAACACAACAAAGAAAAAAAAATATATATATATGAGGAGATGCATGAATGTGGAAGAGGCGAACAATATGTGGGGGAGACAGATTGGTGTGGTGTTCTATGCTCTCTGCCTACCCCTGCGGTAAAGCGGTATGATGGTTAGTTAGTTTATTATATTTTAAAAGAGTTATCTTTTTCTCTTAGGATTAAGCTGTCTAAAAATTGACTTCAAAGATTGATCAATGATAATACCTTAAGTAAGTAGTGTGGACTACTTAACTAATTGTCTTTTATTTATAACTTATTTATTTATTTATTTATTTTATTTATTTTAAACTTCATGTACAGAAAATAAAAAGTACATTGGCGGGCTTATTGCTAAAAATCAATATCTTCCAACCGACCAAAAGCGGACTAGTGATATTGATCAAAACCTTTGATACCATATATAGCCGTTTGCAATCAGAGGGTAGATAGTACTTGAACATTTAAAAAAACATAAATTACAAATTGACATTAAAAAAAAACATAAATTACCAAAAGACGATAATAAGGAGGGTAAAGGAAGAAGGGAGTTTAGGGAAGGAGGTAGAGGGAGGAGGTTTGATCGACAGTTAGGATTCTAATGACAGATAGTAATGTCTCATACGTTTTTAAAAGTTAATACATATTATTGTCTGATGTAATAGATTTTATCAAAAAACTAAAAAACAAAAAGATGAAAATGAAAAAAATAAAATAAAATAACAAAAAAGTATTCTAGGATTCTAATGATAAATAGGTAGAATCAGGTAGCAAGTTTAAGAAAGAGAGGAGGGGTCAGGGGAGGAGGAGATGGACAGTTAGGGTTCTAAGGTAAGATAATGATGTTTCAAGCGTTTTTTGAAGGTTAAAATAGAAGGTGCATTTTTTACGTGTAGAGGTAGTTCATTCCAGATTCTAGCCGCTTGGACAGTAAAGGAATTACTGAGGCATTTTAAAACAAATTGTTTCCAATAATGTCACGTTAAGGATACTGAGAATAAAATGTATGATAACTATCCAAAATTAAAAACACTTACCGTAGAACGGGGCTACTTGAACTTTGATGTGTTACCTGAGCCCAGTACAAAAAAAAATTAAATCTGTATTTGGTCTACAATAATGAACATATAAGTGTCACCTATCAGGAAAAAAATGAACCATGTCGATTTTTTTTGTACTGGGCTCAAGTAACACATCAAGTTCAAGTAGCTCCGTTCTACGGTATATAAAATGCTATATATCATTTACCTGACTTCAATATTTTTGGTCACTGCACTGAGAAATATATTTAATTACTGTAAAATTGGTTGCACTCTCCTGAATTTCACTAGTGAACGGAAATTATGTATGCTGAAACTTATATAAGAAAATTGTTATCTCTTTCAACTGATAAAATAATATACAGGGAGCGGCAAGTTGGTGACTAAATAATTAATTCTTATTATCTACTATCTCACCTATTTTTAATTCTCAGTACTTATATTTTGTCCGTCTCCATAGCGTAGTGGTTGGCGTGTTAGGCTACCATGCTGGAGGTCCCGGGTTCAATTCGTTATCTTGCTTGTTACTTGAAGGCAACGAAGGAGACAATGGTATGCGCATGTGAGGAGAATGGAACCATCCAGACTCCCCCCCACATCGCACTGTACGGCCAACCCCATGGTAGACGACTCCCGGGCAGACCACCAAAGAGATGGGTCGATAGCTGGGAATTGACCTCTGGCTAATCCCTCTTAAAAACAGGCCACAAGGCCTACACTGAGATGAAGAAGAAGAAAATCACTAATGGTTATTTTCACCCCTCCTGAGAATCGAACCCGGGACCTCCAGCACGGTAGCTAAACACGCTAACCATTACACCACGGAGGCGGACTACTTACCTGATTATATTCCCATTGTGAAAGGACATATCGCTCACTCCTTTCAAGAACGTCATAAATCAAAAATCATCAATTTTCAGTAGTGCATGTTTTCGGAATGTCCAGAAAATGTACTTTATCCCGGCAAAAGCGGCATATTTTTAACTTAATATTTACCTGCTACAGGGCAGAAAGTGTTGTTTTTGCATTTTGAAGAAAAATGGAGAAAAACCTTCAGGTTTTACTTAAAAAGATCTGTTGCACAGTAAATAGTTCAATAAGTGGCTTGATATATATTTTTTATACATTGTATTATATTTTTAAACTCTAAAAACGTTCTCCTGAAAAATCAAGTTTTTTTTATTTATGATGTTCTTGAAAGGAGTGAGCGATTTAAGAAAAATGATCTTTCTATTTTCTTTTGGTTCCATTCAACCAGACTGAGCCATAGCTACAGCTAGTAGAGAAATAAAACAAGATGTCCAATCAATAGTTTTATTAAACATGGTAAATCTTAACTAAGCGAATCTAAAAACTAATAACAATTACATTAGAAATAAAAATAAACAATCACATACTACCAAGCACCGCTTTTATCACTTTTTGCAAACACTATTATTGATCCCTTGTAAAATATAAAACATCTTTCACGCTAGATTATGTACAATGGAAGACTCGCAGTGGATCCACATATTTAGGAAATGAAAAAAGGAATCGGTTTCATACATAACATATTGTGGGTGTACTGGCAAAAAACATTAACTCGAAAATATGCAATTTCGACTTATTGATGCATATTATACAGTAGCGGTCGCGGAACTTTTTTAAGTATTACCCCAAAATATTTTTACGTGAGTCGATATTACCCCCATTTTAAAAAGAAGACAATCAATCTATATTATTTTTTGACATCTCTCACATCAAAGATGAAGAAAAATATGGAAGTCTGGGCATTTACGGGGTTGACGACCGTCATAGGCTCGTTTAAGTGATCACTTTACAGACGTACATTCACCAATTCTACCCATTATTGACAACCACACTACTCAAACTCTTGGAAGTTCTATATATATGTGAACCAATTTTGAAACTTTGTTCTTGAATCACTAAAACTTCACTAGAGACATCTATTGGTGAGATGAAAAGAAGGTTTTTAATTAGCAGAAACTCTTTTACTAGTATGTGAAGTCTGAATCCTGGATTATAATCACACATGAGAAACGCCAGAAAATATCATTTTCATTTTTATTATTTAAGCTTATAATTTGACCAGATAATTTATTTACAACATTTTGAGCGTGTCCAAATACCTATTCACAAAATAATCCAGATTTAGTGAACAAGTATTTGGAGACACTCAAAATGTTGTAAATCAATGTATATTTAAAAAAAAAAATATTTATTGAAATAATTTATACGCAAAATAAAAAAAAGTTTCATGAAAATAGTAAGTATGAAGACAAACAAAATAAAATTCTTAAATTGGAACAAATGAAAATTAGATTTTCAGGTTTCCTTTTCAGTTTTTGGAGAAATGATGTTGTTTAGTGTTTAATATAATTACTTAAAAATTGGAACTTTTTGATTTAAGCGCAATTTGAATAGTCATCAGCGTTCAATCGATTTCTGAATTGTTTAAGTTTGTAAAAATACTAGCACTTTATGAAATAGCTAACTAGAAATTAACTTTTACCCATTTGGGGTAATTTATTCCAGTTCCCCGAAGGTTGTTACAAAATTTTCAACGTTCTATAATCTGGCAAAATACGCTAAGTAGTTTGAAATGTCATATATATGTCGCTCACTCCTTTCAAGAACGACATAAATAAAAAATCGTCAATTTTCAGTTGTGTGTGTTTTCGGAATGCCCAGAAAATGTGCTATATCCCAGCAAAAGAGGCATATTTTTAACTTAATATTTACCCGCTACAGGGCAGAAAACGTTGATTTTGCATTTTGAAGAAAATGTATTGTTTAATTATTTTTTAAATATAATAAATATTTTTCAAATGGAGAAAAAACCTTCGATTTTTACCTAAAATGATCTGTTCCACAGTAAAAAGATCAATAAGTGGCTTGATATTTATTTTTAATACATTGTGTTATATTTTTAAACTTTAAAAACGTTCTCCTCAAGAATCTAGTTTTTTGATTTATGACGTTCTTGAAAGGAGTGAGCAATGTGTGGTTTTAAAAGTAAATTCAAGTTTGATAGTGGGTCTTTTATTCAGGCTAAAATCTTTAAATAACAGGGATTAATCAAACAGGGATTTTAGAGTTAACGTTTTTTACCAGTATACTCACAATATAATGTGACAAATATGTAATTTGTAACTTGAGGTATAAATGAAACATACGTGTAGTCTTATATACGCAGAGAGAGATGGAAAAAGATAATCATTTTGTATAATTTATATTTGAAGCAATAACTTTGTGATTTTCCATTTTATAACTAAACTGTAACATTGTTTTTAAATCACTACAAATATTTTATTATAACTCAATTATAATGTCTACCGGTTTCGAAGCTAACCGTTTCTTTATCAAGACTGATTAATACTAAAATTAAAAGTATTAATCAGTCTTGACAAAGAAACGGTTAGCTTCGAAACCGGCAGACATTATAATTAAGTTATAATAAAATATTTACAGTGATTTTAAAAGAAAGTTACATTTTAATTATAAAATGATCATTTTGGTTTCGTTATTATTACTTTTTAACACATTGATTGCTGTGTTCGCATGGAGGTCTTCTTTAGAACATTAACTATCATAACTAGCACTGCGCTAATTGCAGTTAGTATAATACTTCACATTCATGCAGTATTCTGCAAAATTATATTTCATTATAATATAATGCAATGAAATTGTTTAGATTTAAAAAAATATATACAGTCGAACTCGGATATTACGAGCACGGATATAGGGAGATCTCGGATATAACGAGGAAACGTTCTTTGACATTTTGGTTTGTGATTTTTTTCCATACATTTATGTACGGTTATTTATATAACGAGCTACTTCTCGGCTATAATGAGCATAAATATTGCCCAAAAAAATCTTAAAACTGTCGATTTTTTTCAATACCATTTTCGACCCTAAGCAATAAAATCCAACTGGGCAGTTGACTAGGCCGATGCCGCCGAGTTCGGATGACAACTTTGTATTCTTATCTGTATTTGAAAAGAACACCACGGAGCCGAAAAAAATAGGAACTGTGATCGTACGAATGATGATGAAACATTGCAACAACGGTTTTGTACCCAAAGTAGCGTGGAATTTTCCAAATTTTATATGAAGAGTTGATGATTGAAAG
Organism: Brachycentrus maculatus; assembly: GCF_059751285.1. NCBI lineage: Eukaryota > Metazoa > Arthropoda > Insecta > Trichoptera > Brachycentridae > Brachycentrus > Brachycentrus maculatus. Next base: position 454,105 of record NW_028281287.1, on the reverse strand, counting down.
AAAAATAAAACATGTCGCTCCTTTCAAGAATGTCATAAATCAAAAATTGTCAATTTTCAGTTGTGCATGTTTTCGGAATGCCTAGAAAATGTACAACATCCCAGCAAAAGAGGCATATTTTAAACTTATTATTTACCCGCTACAGGGCAGAAAGTGTTGTTTTTGCATTTTGAATAAAAGGTATTGTATTATTTTTTTTTTAAATATACTATATATTTTACAAATGGATAAAAAACATTCAGGTTTTACCTAAAAAGATCTGTTGCACAGTTAAAAGTTGAATAAGTGGCTTGATTTTTTTAAAAACATTTTATTATAATCTTAAACTTCTAAAATCTCCTGAAAAATCAAGTTTTTTGATTTATGACGTTGTTGAAAGGAGTGAGCGATGTGTGTAACGGATTAATTGTGTATTTTTGTTTGAATTTCGGCTTATGTTATGCAACCCTTCCATATACTCCATGTCTTCATGCAATACGTATGTTTATAAAAAAAATACCTTTTCTCGGATATAACAAGTAACGGTTATAATGAGCAAATTTAGTCGGTCCCGTCGTCTTCGCTATAACCGAGTTCGACTGTATATAATAAATTGAACAGTCCTACTTTTCCCGTCTCATTTTGCGATCATAAAAACTGCTTACACACAAAAATATTAAATTATTGTTTTATACATAAACTGAAAAGAGAAAAAAGTGGTTTACAAAACACATATTCTCAGATAAATAAAACTCAAATTCATTTATTCCCAAGTCATCTTTTATGTGTACAAGTCAAAAATTTGTGGCAAAAACATAAAATTAGTTTCTTAGTAATGTCCAAATAAATTTTTGCGCAATTTTTAGGCCACTTACATAATTAAATTTAACCTCTGAAAAATATTTAGATAACTTTATATAATCTATTTAATACTGATAATGTTAAATGTCTAATTTAAAATTATTTTTTTTTAAATGAAATTTTTAATAATATTACAGAATATTGAAATAACAACCTTAGTCTAAAAATTTAAAAATAAAATATTGATCAAAGTAAGTTGGAATAATAACTAACTTGAATAATAAAATTTGTGGATAATATTGAAGGGTAGGTACTACAACTAAATATATTTGAAATCCGTGATCTCTAGTTAGAATCTAAAAACGTATAGTGATTTTTCATTATTTTTAGGAATAACCTGCAAAGCGTCTATTTTAGACGCTTGTCTGCAGGTAGGATAGTAAGGATAGAGAAAGTTTATTTGAAAAATACATCACAAACACCCAGACCAATTAATTTTTTTTTTTTTATTCATTTTGCAATTGGCGGGAATCGAACCCGTGAGGCCAGTTTCGTAGTCGAGCGTCTGCCCAACTATCCACGGCGCCTGTCTGTCTGATCTGTATATGCGTCAAATATTATATTAACTACATTCGCCTCATAAATTTGCTTTGCTTTTCTTTCTTCGCTCAATCAATTCACATGACCAAACCATATCAACACAACCTTTTAAATTTTATTGTTAATGCTTGAATTCCTTTCTTACATCACTATTCGAACATCGTTTTGGGGCAAATTCATCTGAGAGATCGCATTTCAATTTCATTCAGTCTACTTTCATCCTTCTTTTGCTATCTCCATGCTTCACTTCCATACATTAGGTATGGAACCAAGAGTCCATAGCGACGTGCCAATTAAAATTTTGTTGACAGGTTTTTATTTGCTATAACTGATTTCAGTACATCATTCACTCTCCATTGTATATCTTTATCAATCTTTCCATCCCTAGAAAACATAATTCTCAAATATGCAAAATAATCTACCTGTTCCAAAATTTCTTAATTTGCTACTATTTTACAGTCAGATCTACATTCATCTCTTTCAATAGTATTGGTCAATATTCAACATTATAAATCTACAAAAACTGATTTATCCAACGGGTTATAATCTTATACTTAAATTTTCCAAATTATTCAAGAGTTACCTTTTTCTTTTTATTCTTCAAATCCTAATGAATATGGTACATAGGGCACTGCATCATATAAATGCAGTGTTATCGTGATCAGTTAACACATGAAGGAAAGGTGATCAGCCCTCCACTTCAGGTGCCCAGGGTAATATTGAATAAATATTAGAGTGAAAAACTTATCTTATCTTATCACTCATCTTTGTTTGACCCCCCCCCTGAGAATCAAACCCGGGACCTCCAGTACGGTAGCCGAGCGTGCTGACCATTACACTACGGAGGCGGACCTACTTAGTTACCTAGTTGTAGTAATTACCCCGCAAGATAAATGTAATAATAAGGAAATTTAATGATATATTTACTGAAAACATACATGAAGCCAGATAAAAATAATTTAATTGACATTTTCTACAAAAATATACAATACAATCATCCCTTGGTATCGGTGGGGGTTACATTTACAGTAAATATTGTCATATCTCTCAACTACAAAAAATCTCAACTACTATATAAATTTACTAAGTAAAACATTAATTAAAATGGATAGATTTTACCACAAATTGACTGCCGAATAAATTAATGAAATTACTATATAAACCTTTGTATTATACAGATGGTCAAAATACATGTTTACAACTTATTTGTACCGCCATTCTGGTTTATCGCCTTTTTTGACAGCTCATCAGTGAAAACATTGTAAGTTGAAATAATATAATAATATTGAAGTTGAAATAATATTGAAATTATTTTTTGACATCTCATCAAAGATGAAGAGGAATATGGAAGTCTGGTCATTTACGGGGCTGACGACCGTCATCGGCTGGTTTAAGTGATCACTTTACAGACGTGTAACATTCACCAATTCTACCCATTATTGACAACCACACTACTCAAATTTTTGGAAGTTCTATATATATGAACCAATTTAGAAACCTTGTTCTTGAATCACTAGAACTTCACTAGAGACATCTATTGGTGAGATGTAAAGAAGCTTTTTACTAAGCAGAAACTCTTTTATTAGTATGTGAGGTCCAAATCCTGGATTATAATCACACACATGAGAAACGCCAGAAAATACCATTTTCATTTTTATTATTTAAGCTTATAATTTGACCAGATAATTTATTTACAACATTTTGAATGTGTCCAAATACTTGTTCACAAAAATTTTCTTGTTTTTGTGAACAAGTATTTGGACACATTCAAAATGTTGTAATATTGAAATAATAATAAATTGTTGAATTTTTACTATTTATTTTATGTTAGCAGAATTTCAAATGTCACTAACAGAAATGATTATGAAAGAAATTCAACAGGTAAAATCACAAAATCTGAGCGCTGATACATTACAAATGAATTAACAACATGTTATAACGATTAATTTCTTATATTATACTAATGCAAGGCAAATTGTGAGGACACCATGTTTAAGGCAAGTTTATTAATTTTAATTGATACTGGTAACACTAATAAATAACCTTGAGAGCCCAGTGGTTCTGTACGGGACCACGTATTTGCGTCATCAATGCCGTACGGTCCCAAATGGGACCAGTAATTATAGTACATTTTGCAATTGAATAACACTGATTAAGGGCTTTTTTCCAACAAAAAAGGTCACCTCATGTCAAACTTTATACACAAAAATATATATATTCAAATATTCATTACAATACCATATTTTATTTTGATAAATTACATAAATATAGATTATAATTACGTAAACGCAAACATTTTTTTTCCATCTATTTTATTTTGAAAATTTAAAAGAAATTAAATTTATCCATGAAAAAAGGTGCCCGAATGCCGTTCCACTGCGTTACATAGAAAAAAAGCCCTGCACTGATTTATGATAATATTATTCAAACAACATTTTTTGCAGGTATTTTGCGATAAATTGCTACTTATTTTGAGCATGGCACATGGGCACTGAAAGGTTTATCAGCATTACCTAGTATGTGATTAATAAAATCCGTATTTTATAATATAACAACTATCTACAACAATTAAACACACCCGTCTTTTGAATAAGTATTTACATTATCCACAACGAAAAATACTTACAAATATTATGTATAACCACAGATAAAATATAGAGAACACCAGAGATAAATATTTTGTTCAATCAAAATTCAGACTACTTGTAAGAAGAATGCAGTTCATAACTGCTGTCTCACTTCCACAGAGCTATGGAGCACAGAGGTTAGAGTGAAATAAATCGAATGTCACGGGTAAACATAAATAACACACTGAGACAAGGATCGTTGGATCATGTATTGATCGCACGGCTTTGACCGTAGATCGCGTGAATATTTATCAAAACAACAAATCAGCAATCACATGTTTTTTATGAATATTACAAAAATTTGGATCACATTGCTTGAATGGGTGTTGATTGTTTTAGAGGATTTCAAACACCCTCCTGGTCTGGGTAGGATAATAAAAGTATCCAAATAAATGGGATATTGGAACGTGAAACAGTGATTTAATTTAAAATATTATTAAGTACGATAGAGCATTCTCAACAGTAAAATTTTGGGATAAATTCGTGCATAAGAAGACAACATTTAAGGAATGTGATAAATGGGAATGGAATAATTTTAAACTAACAACTTGTACAATTAATATTTCTAAAAACATTCATACTGGTAAACTCAATATAGTAAAAGCTCCTTAATTAGAAATTTAGATGACCGAAATTCAAAAAAAATATTTAGAAATACTTAATATGTAGAAAAAAAAACACAATATTCCATATATAATGTGCAGTGAAATTTTAAAAACCAAATTTTTTATTTTTATTTTTTAAATATCAAAAGCATTGAATGATGTCAGTAATATAATTCAATGGGCTGTTTAAACATAGGAGGAACATTGTATTAACAAAAAAAATAAACATAAAGGGATTTGTAATATTTTCATTGTATTTAAGGAAATTCCAAAATATGATTAATTTTATCATCATTTTTATATTGCAACATTGCATAAATGCAAGGTCTTAGAAAGCCGGTGGCAATGCCGTTAAAACCAGTGCATAAATTCTCAGTTTCCAATCAGTCACCCACTAACAGTACGAAATTCATCAACATGATATGCAAACTCTAAAGAAACAGTGACAACACAGTGATAGAGGTTACAAGTTATGCTTTGTTACATGCTGCTAGGCTACCATGCTGGAGGTCCCGGGTTCGATTCCCAAGAGGGTCAAAAATAAATATTAGTGATTTTTCAGTCTTATATTTATTTAATATGACCCCACTGGTACCTGAAGCGGAAGGCTGATCACCTTCCTTTGTTTATTTAACGATCAAGATAACACTGCTTCTATACGATGCAGTGCCCTATGCACCATTGGGTGCGGATAAGGGTTAGACATGCTGCCAAAACAACTGATGACAGCACACTTGACGATGTCAGAAATTATTTGTTTTTCTTGTAGTTAGAGAGATAAAAAAATTAAAAACGGTTGTATAAATCCAAAATTTTGATGAATCAGTTATCAGTGTTGCAAATAAAATCAACCAACACTGATATATAATTACAACATGGCAGCTTTTTAAAAATATTTTTGGTCATGCTTTAATATTGTCATATACATATATACATTGGCAAGAACAATATATTATTATATTATGATTATTAAAAATAATTGCACATTTAATTTTAAATTATCGGTGCAATTTAATAGTATAAATCCTTATTTAATAATTTAAGGCCAATTTTACATAATACTTTTTGTTTTCCTGTAGTCAGTTTCATCAGCAATTCCATTATAATTTCTTAGAAGTAAGATCCATTTCCAATTGCAGGTCGTGTATAGAGTCCTTTTTAATGAGTGCCCGTTTTTCCGGGTCTTTATTCTTCTTGGGGGTCTTCTTCTTCTGATGTCTGAAAGGCAATGCTCAAAAATAAATTACATTAAAAAAAAATCTAAGTAGACAGTTACATTCCAATTGAAAAAAATCTTTTGTGCTCTGCTCCACATAATGTTGTAATAGATACGAGTGACAAAAATGTAAGCTTGGAATTTAAATAAATAATACTAATGATGAAAAAAATGTCGAATAACATCCGACATGGGACCTAAGAGGAAAAAATCGATAATAGTCTAATGAGATTCGACATTGGACCAGTAAGGGTTAAAAAACATTTTTTTTTTAATACATTGTTTAGAGGAAATGTTTAAAAGCGTATTTTACATGCTGTTGGTAGAGAGCGGGAGACGCTTATAAGCGTTCTATTTGTTTACATTTGGCAGAGCGCGAGACGCCAAAAAACATTGTACAGATGGGAATCGGGCTTGCGGTTACTTGTGATTAGTATACTGTGGGTCGGGCGGCAGACTGAGTATAATTAGGGTCGGGGTTGATGAACAAAACCGCCCGACAACAATGTGTTAATTTTTTATATTTTTATAAAACTTTTAATGAGTTTATTCCGATTGTTTAACTTTCATCTAACTCTTATCCGCACTCAATGATGCATAAGGCACCGCATTGTATTTTTAGTGTTATTTCAATCGTAACTTACATGAAGGCGAGGTGATAACTACTGCGCTTCAGGGACCAGTCCAGGGTAATATTAAATAAATATTAGAGTGTAATATCACTAATATATATTTTCACGCCCCCCTGGGAATCGAACCCGGAACCTCAACAAGGCAGCTAAACATGCTAACCATTACACCACGGAGGCGGACAAAAACCAAATGTTCAACCTAGTGGTCCTCAAATCCCTAGGCACTGTTCGTGGATTAAATGATATCGGGCCACCCAAGGCCTCAAAATAAAAATTACATAAAAAAATCAAATGTACCTAATAAAAAAATATTGAAAACAAATAATTATTCAGTTGAGAACTGCTTAGTTACAGCCCATATGGCCGCCATCAGTCGACACTCGGCGGCGTGCTAGAAAGGAGGTAGAATCTGTGACTCTCTGACTCTGAGTTACGAGTTGCGTACTACAATTTCCATACAGATATAAACTAGGGTCATTTGGTACCCCGCTTAAATTTTATGTAATTTTTGCATGTAATTTTTGATGATCAGTACGGGAAAGGTTAAAGTGACAACCACCACGGTCTTTGCCCTACCTGTTGACCACCCCATTCTCCTCATCCATCATCCGCATGATGGTGATCTGATCGGAGGAGTCGAGCGGAGCTACGGAGATGTCCCTGACGGCTCGGAACTGACCGCAGTTGTTGAGATGCTCGTTCTCCAACCGGAAGAAGTTCCAGACAAATCTCCTGGAATCAATATGAAAATTAACAAACTTATTTCTTTTTCTGATACTGTGATTAATAATGTTTTAAAAAATATAATTTATATTTGAAGCACTAACTTTGTGAGTTTCCATTTTATAATTAAAATGTAATTTTGTTTTAAAGTCTTGATAAAGAAGCGGTTAGCTTCGAAACTGGTAGACATTATAATTAAGTTATAATAAAATATTTATAGTGATTTTAAAACAAAGTTACATTTTAATCATAATTTTAAAAAATATATTAAATAAATATTAAACTATTAAAATATTTTTTTGGACAAAGAATATATGAAAATTCATGGATTTCCAACTTTGGATTGGACCGGAAATAGTCCTGAATTGAACCCTATCGAGAACTTGTGGCATAAAATGGCAATCGAAATAAATAAAATGAAGCCTTTGTCAAAGGAAAACATTAAAAACATCATCAGAAAAGTGTGATTTGAATATTTTTCCCATGACTACATAAAAAAATTTGGATAAATCCATGCCAAAACGTTTTGAAGCAGTAATAAAAAAAGAAGGAACAACAAAGTAGGTACCGATTTTGTTGGTTTTTGATAATTTTTAGTGTTTTGTACCTATGCAATTTTATTTTAAATAAATATGTGGTTTTTTAAATTATATGAGAATTTTACATTTTTGTGCGAAAAAAACGAAAATCTACAAATCAACTATAAAATTATGAAAAAAATATTTTGGTTACTAAATTGGCAAAGCTTTTGGTATATCATCTGTAAAAAGTGTTGCTTTATAATTTGGACTGAAAAGCTAACAAGAAAACACAACAACAAAAATATTATGTAAAAAAACTGATAATTTCTGACTGGAAAGATTTGACTGCTCGCTGCTGTATAAAATTATGAATGAAAACAGTAATTAGTCACCTGAAAACTTCTAAGAGCGCTTGAATTGACACCATAATTTCTCCATTTAGCCAATTATTTTGGACCACAAAGTAAGACAGGCCCCAAAAGAATCGGAGTGCAGCATCTTCTATTATCGCAAAATAGTAATAACCCTGAAAAATTACTTGAGATTAGATACACATAGAACATGAAAAAAATAAATGTTTCATTAAAAGCATAAAGATGTTTGATAGATGTTCAAATAGTGATATGAGAAAATAATTCAAGAAGCTAAGCATCATCGATAAAATTGAGAAAGGTGTATTGAGATGGTTTGGGTATGTGAATCAATGAGTGAAGAAACGTTCCTTGGCTCTACCCGACCGAGTTTCTCCAGGATATGCTTGGCTACAATAGTTTAGTGACTAGAAGGAATGTGTATTTGATTACGCATTTTTATCGATTGTTTCGCAGTATGATCGATAATCCTGAAATTATCCGGAACATTGGTCTGTATGTTCCCGATAGTTACCTAAAACAGCGTCGACATAGATTGTTTCACATTCCTATATACAGGACCAACCTGCCGATGGTTATCCCTGTAGGAAGAGCTACCGCTATGTTGAACATATCTATCTCATTGGATATTGATCTGTTCCATGTGTCTGAAGGAGTTTTCCGAAGCGGGATTCTTCTACACCTTTAGCAATAGTTCTTGCATATATTTTATTTTAATGTATTTCTAATGTATTTATTAAGAGAAATAAATAAATTGAAATTGAAATAAAAAATGGAAAAAGAACAATAAAACTAATTTATAAGGAGAATGTGGTTGATAATAGAAGCAGAGGAAGACCAAGGAAAATTTGGCACGATCAAGTGTTTCAAATACTTGAATGTGGACAGGTTAGGAGTGATCACAGTATGTATACACTTTTCAACATTTACCATTGTACCCATTATTTCAAATCCATATTGCATTAATTTTTCAAAGTTGTATATATGCAGCATTGTAGCACATTAGAGACATCTATAACATATATAATTTATTTCTTTAGATAAGTGGAGCTTACGTTAGAACTGTAGACAATTTCTTCTCGGAGTATTTTGTTATCAGCGTTTCCGTCAAACAGGCCCCAATCCATTTTCAAGTCCCATAAATATGCATATGTGGATGATATAAACTGCGCCAGAATCCACATGTAGAAGTACGGATTATCATAGTAATTATTATACGATCCTAAAATAAAAACAAAATACACTAACAAGACAATTTCAAAAGAGTATAGAGTGTATTTGTGAATTTAGGAATATAAATTCATTGTGTGAATCACACAAAAACCTGAATGCTTTATTTCCAGTATTTCTAATATCTGACTAAGTTGACTTTAGCCAACATGCGAGGGATGTAGAAAATTCTAAATTGCTACTACGCATTTTTAAATCTAAATTAACTAACTAAACTAACTAACTAACAATCACGCCGCTTCCCCGCAGGGGTAGGCAGAGAGAATAGAGCGCCACACCACTCTGTCCTTGCAAACATTCTTCGCCTCTTCCACGTTCATGCATCTCCTCATACATACCCGCCGATTGTTACGACTCCTAACCTGACCACTTTCAAGTATTTGGTATACCTGATCGTGCCATGTTTTTCTCGGTCTTCCTCTGCTTCTTTTCCCGCTAACATTCGCCTCATAAATTTGTTTTACCGTTCTTTCCTCACTCATTCATCCTACATGTCCAAACCATCTCAACACACCTTTCTTAATTTTATCGATAATGCTTATCTCAGCTTTGCATTCCTTCCTTATTTCACTATTCGTACATCTATCATACATCGTTTTGTCGCACATTCTTCTGAGAGATCGCATTTCGACTGCATTCAGTCTACTTTCATCCTTCTTTTGCCAACTCCATGTTTCACTTCCATACATTAGAGTTGGAACCAGGACTCCGTTGTGCACTGCCAGTTTAGCTTCTGCTGATAGGTTTTTATTTGCTATAACTGATTTCAGTGCACCATTAAATCTAAAGTAAATCTAAATTAATGGATAAATATCTAGATTGTGATTATTGGCTACTAAATTAATATGAAAAATCACAACACTATCGGTGGCATTCTTACTGAAGTATATAGAGAAATAAGGGATTATATATGAAGGTTTACACTTTAGATATTTTTATAAAACGAAAAACATGCGTTCGCATACGTCATAAAATTTCCGTCGTCTAACGTTTTATGATGTCATATGGTTTATTGTCTATCGTTTTTAGAGCAGTAATAGTAGCAGCGTGGATTGTTTGTTTACCACTACACTACCATTTGTGTTATACAAATATGAGTGGAGGGGGGGTGGGAGGGTGGACCATAGACATCAACAAATAGAGCCGCCAATAATTTAGCAATGACACCAACATTAAAAAAAACATCCATCGTTTCTGTGACGTCATTCATTGCTAACTTACAAAAATAACGTTTTTTCAAAGGCGAATTTTCCAAAAGAAAATGGTGAATGAAAATATTAATTATATCGGCTGTTATAAACACAAAACGAGTCTAATATAATCCTTTATAGGTTGAGTATGTTAAATTAGATATTCCTCTTGTCTGACAAAGATCCGTTATATTTTTTTCGTTGTATGTATAGGAATTACATGCGTTGAACCAACCTTCATTGAAGTTCTTCAATGTGGTGAAGATGACCACCAGGAAGGTGCTGAAGTACTTGCCCGCGTTCAGCAAGTGGGGGAAGGCGTCCTTGGTGTCGCGGTAGCGCCGCACGCATTGGGCGAACCGGAACCAGGCCGGGAGACAGTTCACTATCGGCCGGATGATGAAGGACTTCTCCATGCACTGGGACGTTTCCAATACCTCGCCGGCTAGAGGGACAATACAGACCATCAATGGAGTGCATTTCATATAGGCACATAAGTAGTGCCTACCCTAATGGAATGGAAAAAATACACTAAGACCTAACTTTGCGTCGTAGATACATTCCAAAATATTGCGACGCAAATTGAAACAACGCAAAGTAAATTGCTATTCCATTGAAAATCATATAAACATCAAAGATAGCGAAAATGAGTCTTAATTCAGTAATGACACAACTTCGCAAAAACTCAAAGTGAAACGACGCAAAGCGAGGTTAGAGTGTATGGAGAACTGTGATCTAGAAATAACTAAAACTACAAGTTTTTTCAGTCATTTCTTTCTTCTTCTTCTTTTTCCATGTTCGCTCCCTAGGTGGAGCATATGGCCAACACGAGTCGTCTCCAAGTCACTCTGTCACGCGCCATCTCCTTGGCTTCCTCCCAGGTCAGTCCGGCGTCTCGAAGTTCCGCTGAGTATAGTCGGTGAATGGTCGTCAGCGGCCTTCCGGGGCGCCGGAATCCTCGGGGTTGGAAGAAGAGACATGAGGGGTTGATGCCCTCAGGTGGCATTCTAAGGACATGTCCCAACCATGTCCACCTTCTTCTCTTCAGGACTTCCAGTATGAGGGGCTGTTGAGTTCTTCTCCTCACATCGTCATTCCTGACGAAGTCATACCACTTTATACCCAGTATTCGCCTCAGGCATCTATTTTCAAAACTTGCTAGTTTCTTGCTTTGAGCTTTGGTGAGGTGCCACGACTCACATCCGTACAGCAACACTGTTAGGATGCAGGCATTAAAGAGACGACACTTGGTTTTTGTCGAGTAAAGCAGTGAGTCCCAGACATTGCGCATTTTATTGAATATAGCTCCTGCCATTCCGAGCCGTACATTCAGTTCCTTCTGGACACTACCATCCTCCACCATGAGTGTTCCAAGGTATCTGAAGGTGTCGACTCGAACGAGCGCTCGTCCCTCACAAGTAAGATGTTGATCTCGGTCCGGACAGGCTGAGTTGCACATGACATTGGTCTTTTTGGCGTTCACTCTTAGGCCTAACCGAGCGGAGTTTATTTGGAGGGAGTCAATTATATCTTGCAGGGCTCCGATCGATGTATCTATTAGAACTGCATCGTCCGCATATTCTAAATCACATAATTTCTGAGCAGGACTCACTGCAATTCCTCGATCCGGTGGAATTGACATTCGTAGGATGAAGTCAAACATGATGATGAAGAGAAATGGGGCTAGTACACAGCCTTGCTTCACCCCAGTAGAGACCTCAAATGGTTCACTGCACACATCATCTATTCTAACGCAGCATTCGCTGTTAGTGTGAAGCGCCCTGATAATGGCCACAATTTTTTCAGTCATTTCTCCTCGATAAAACACGGATTATTAGAGTTATGAAAAAATATATAAAAGTTTTAAAAAATAAATAATAAAACACTGTTTTTCTTACTGCTCCTTGATTAAAAACTCTGTGCACATCACTGCAGACAATATATGAATGGGTTTTTATTATTAATTTTGAAATGAATACGCAAAGTCCCTACTTTTAAAGGCTCGTCTACAGGTAGGATAGTAAGGGATAGGATAGGGAAGGCAAAAAAAACTTACATCCAGGGACCCATGAGATGCCATTAGTGATGTAGAAGCAGGTGATAAACTGGAAGTCTAGGAGACCAGTTACGAGAGAGTTGAGCTGATCAGCCATCCAGAAGTCAGCAAATGCCACTTGAAAAAATGGCGCCGCTATCATTCTTCCCTGTGGAATAAACATTTTATTATATACTTATTTTCCTGTATAAAATTTTTTAATAATTATGTAGATTGCCCAGAGCTTTTATCACTCATCAATTTTAGAGTCCCGGGAGCACAGACCAGAAACAAAAACTTATTTAAAATCCCTAAAATGCACACCAAGTCCAACCAAAATTCATTTTTAAATCGACCCTGTGATATGCGCAGTGAAATGCTTAATGAAATAGACATCAATAACGTTTCTTTTAATACGTTTAAAAGAAATATTGCTGATGTCTATTTGACCAGTTGATAAAAAAAATTTCTACATATGTAGTTATACTATAATAATAATAATAAAACCCTTATCCGCACCCCAATGGTGCATAGAGCACTGCGTCATATAAACGCAGTGTTATCTTGATCGTTTACGCATGAAGGAAAGGTGATCAGCCCTCCGCTTCAGGTACCAGTCCAGGGTAATATTGAATAAATCTAACAGTGAAAAAATCACTTATATTTATTTTACTCCCCTTGGGAATCGAACCCGGGACCTACAGAACGGAACGGGACCTGCAGAGCGTGCTGACCATTACACTACGGAGGCGGACTTAAATACGTTATACTATTATGACAGTTTATTTTATTTTTTTTTATTTTTAGATAACTTAGGTGGAAACCTATAATTGGAATTGTTTTGTTTTTTTTTTTTAATCATTTTATGTTATTTTTGTGAAATATTCTGTTGATTTTCCAATAAAAAAAATAATAAAAAAAAGTTTAACAGATCCAAAATTAAAATAAAATAATAATATTCTTCTTTTTCTTGGGGTAGGCCTTGTGGCCTGTTTTTAAGAGGGTTTAGCCTCTTGTGATGTCGGTTCCCAGCTTTCAATCCATCTCTTTGGTGGTCTGCCCAGGGATGGCCGTGCAATGCAATGTGGGGGAGTCTTGATGGTTCCATTCTCTTCACATGGGAATACCGTTGTCTTCCCCACCTAATAACATCTTCGATCTCGCATATTTCTCTTATCCTAGTGCTCCTTATTCTATCTCGTAGACTCTTGCCAGATATCGTAGTCATACAGGAGAAAGTGACCAAGTGCATTTTTTTACAAAAACGTGATCATTGACTATTTGATATCTTACTAGCTTAATATTGCCCTGAAAAAACCCCAAAGGATTTAAAACTTGGAAGTATAATATATTGACGTGTTAAAATGACTAACTGCATTGATGTTTATTTTCTTGCCAAGCAAAAGTGATTTGAATGGCCCTCCTGAACATTTTACGTTTTGTCAGTTGGTCACTTTCTCCTGTATGACAGTACAGGCTACGGCAGTGTCTGGACATTTACAGACCTTACGACTTGCCATAGACTGGTTAAATTGATAACTTTATAAACATGTAACATCACCATTCTACCCACAATTTACAACCACACCGCTCAAATTCATATTTATGCTTCAATTGAGAACATATTATGCATGCTTTTCTTCGGCAACATCTTTGGTATAAATTAGTAAGTTTCACCCAAGAAAACGGATGGGGAAGATGTTTCTAATTAAAACATTAATATTAAAGCTTATAAATATGAGATTTTTCATATGAAGAATGATAAACATTGCACTAAAAATATGTACAACATTGGATACGTGTTTTAAACAAAAAATTGATACAACACAATGTTTCGAGTATGTCCAAATGAGGGTTTTGTCCACATAGGATTTTTGACACATGTAACATTCACCATTCACCAATAATTGACGACACTACTCAAATTTAATAAATATTTTTTTGAAATTATCTAACGTCCAAGTGACTCTGAAATCAAGCTACGGCTAATGCAACACCGCTTATCATGACCCTACTCAGGCTTCAACTTTTTAAGTTTCATAGCCTATGCCTACTCGTGAGTGGGTTTACTCTTTATGTTATAATTTCATGTGATTCATGAGTGAACTTTAATGTATGTAGTGTGGTTGTCAATCGTGGCAAATGTTACACAATACAAAGTGATCACTTAAATCATCCTATGACGTCAAACCCTTTAAATACCCAGACTTGGATATTATACTTCATCTACATATGTTGAGATATCAATTTGATTAAATATTCAAAATAAATTTAAAAAAATACAAATTAAACGAATTGTAGAGTCCGCTGTCATAAATGAGGTAATTCACATTGCGTTTTGAAATAATTTTTACAATTTGTTAATTTCTTATAACAATATTTGATGAGTTTAGTAAAAAACAAACAAAAGATAAGCATCTATATAGCTTCTGCGGTTGAACAGCTTATCTCAAAAGTCAACACAGAACCAAATATGTACATATGTATACATATCGTAGTCATACAGGAGAAAGTGACCAAGTGCATTTTTTACAAAAACATGATCATTAATAATAATAATAAAACCCTTATCCGCACCCCAATGGTGCATAGTGTTATCTTAATCGTTTACACATGAAGGAAAGGTGATCAGCCCTCCGCTTCAGGTACCAGTCCATGGTAATATTGAATGAATATTACAGTGAAAAAATCACTTATATTTATTTTACCCCCCTTGGGAATCGAACCCGGGACCTCCAGAACGGTAGCCGAGCGTGCTGACCATTACACTACGAAGGCGGACATTATCATCATTAACGTTATGATCATTAACTTATTTATATTAACTGCAGACAGTTGTAGAATTCTATATTGAATTGTTGGGTAATATATCCAAAATAAAACAAGGTTTGTTGGATTGGATTCTACATTTATTTATGTACATGTAAATAAATGTAGAATGTACATAAATAAATGTAGAATTCAATCCAACAAACCTTGTTTTATTTTGGATATATTACCCAACAATTGATCATTGACTATTTGGTGTCTTACTAGCTTAATATTGCCCAGAAAAAATGCCAAAGCGATTTAAAACTTGGAAGTATTATATATTGACTTGTAAAAAATGGCTAACTGTATTGATGTTTATTTACTTGCCAAGCAAAAGTAACTTAAGTGGCCCTCCTGAACATTTCACATTTTGTCAGTTGGTCACTTTCTCCTGTACGACTACGATACCTTCGTTTTTAATTTAGTCAAACAACGATTTTCTATTTCCAATTTTCAAATGTGTAATATTTATCACTCACAATGATCTTGAGGAACCAGAACCTCGCCTCGTGCTTGAAGATCCGCAGCGGATTCAGGATGAACACGAACATCATCACGAACAGGACCAGCGGATTCACCAAGGGCGGGACGCTCAGGCTGGCGCTGTAGAAGAAGCTCAACAGGCTCAGCGCCCACACCACCCCGAACACAGCTGACATCTCCATGAGGTGCTGCTCTGACAGGTGGTTGCGGGGGTCCAGCTCAAAGATCAGGACGTGGTTCACTCCGGAGGAACGCCAGCCGTAGACATTCACTCCGATTAGGAAAAGGAAGGCGATCATCAGAAAGGGACCCCGATACAGCCGCAGGGCAATTATGACCTCTTCTTTTGAGCTGTGGAAAAGACCTGGAAAAGACGCAAAGAAAAAGCCATATAAGGAACGTGAAATTTTACTTTAATACCAAGAAAGACTACTACCTAATTATCGTGCAGCTTCTCCTGCAGGGATAGGCAGAGAGAATAGAATGCCACACAATCTTTGCCTCTTCCACATTCATGCATCTCTCAAACATACACGCCGATTGCCACAACAAGGCCAAACTATTGATGCGGATATCAATTTTTGTTTTTTGTTGTTTTATTTAATATAAATAAAACACTTGTTTTTTACCTGAGTATTTTATTTTTACGACTAGTTTTGGAAGCTACATTTACGGGTTTAAATCTAAACCCAAAAGTTTTTATTCAAACCCATATTTATATTTAATTTATAAAAATATACAACTTGGTAGACCCTAAATATCTATGTTTGATTTAAACAATTAAAATAAAGATATATATATATATATATATATATATATATATATATATATATATATATATATATATATATATATATGGAAGTTCCAAGAATTTGATTAGTGTGGTTGTCAATCATGGGTAGAATTGCTGAATGTTACACGTGTGTCCTATGACGGTAGTAATGCTCAGGCTTCCATATTTCTCTACATCTATGTTTATATGGTAAAAAATAATATGAAAAATGTATAGGTTTTACCACAAAAAAAGCTGAATCAATAGATGAAAATGGCAATCTTCACCTGACAGGATCACCGATATGATGAGCACTATGAAGGATCCGGAGAAGAGTCCCACTTTGAAGGTGGTCCAGGGGCTCTGCTGCTCCCCGAGCGGGGGCACTCGGAGCCTCTTCATGGCCCTTTGGCGGTCACCGCCCTCCAGCTCGCTGGTGACGGCCGCCTCCGTGTCGCTGATGAGGCGGTCGATGTCCTTGTTCACGTAGAAGTGAGACTGCTCCACGTTTTCCGCGCGCCATTTCGCACCCACCGACACATTTAATAACTGAAACAAAAATACATTGTTAATGGAGAAAACGATATAGATGAACAAGAATATGGGAATCTGGGTATTTACAGGGCTTACGACGGTCATAGGCTGGTTTAAGTGATCAATTTACACACATACAACATTCACCAATTCAACCCATGATTGACAACCACACTACTCAAATTCTTGGAAGTTCTTTTTATATATGATCCAATTTCAAAACATTGTGTTTGAATCACCAGACTTTCACTAGAGACATCTATGGTGAGATGAAAGAAGGTGTTTATTGAGCAGAAACTCTTTCATTTGTGTGTTAGGTCCAAAATAATCCAGGAAACAAAACAAAACTTTTTTTTTAACAACATTTTGACCTACCCCGACTTACATAATTCTTCATCTATGTTGAGATGCTAAAAATGTATAAAACAACTCCGAAGTGAAGATAATCACAATTTGTGATAAAGTATTTGTCCGCCTCCATAGTGTAGTGGTTAGAGAGCTAGGCTAACATGCTGGAGGTCCCTAGATCGATTTTCAAGAGGGTCAAAATAAATATTAGTTTTCAGGCTAATATTTATTTAACATGACCCTCGACTGGTACCTGCAGCGGAAGACTGATCACCTTTCCTTCATGTTTTAACAATCAAGATAGATTCCCAGATAGTTTTAATTTATTGATTCGGCAAATTTAGGCATGATTTGATCAAGTATTTCGAGTGGTCAGAACAGGAGTCGGAATAATCGGCAGGTATGTATGAGAAAATGCATAAATATGGAAGAGGCGAAGATTGTTTACAAATACAAATGCGGATAAACTGTGTTATGGTTAGACAGTTAGTTTATCTAAATGTGGATGCAATTGAATCAATACAAATTAAATACTAATTCTTGTTCAAATTAAAATTGCATGAGAT
This sequence comes from Brachycentrus maculatus, assembly GCF_059751285.1. NCBI lineage: Eukaryota > Metazoa > Arthropoda > Insecta > Trichoptera > Brachycentridae > Brachycentrus > Brachycentrus maculatus. Next base: position 436,061 of record NW_028281287.1, on the reverse strand, counting down.
ACAATAGTGTACACAGATTCACCGGGCATATGTGATTATATCACAATGCGTATCGAAGCCATTAAGCATACGAGTACTTAGCACAAAAGAGTAAACATTTATGAGAGATTAGATTAAAAGTAATAAACAGGCAGATTCATTAGGAATATTACAATAATGTGATCAAACAACGCATACTTCTTGATAAACGAATAAAATACATATTAATATCTTAACAGTCACACACTTGCTAAATGGTCAGTATTAATATGATGAAAAAAATTCCTAGTTAACAAGGAAAAAATGCTTAACACACTAAGGACGGGAAAGGTATTTCTACCCTGTTTCGGCCAAAATTTGTGTATTTTACAGAATAATTGATGTATTAAATTAGTATTAATAAAGGTAGTCAAGAAGAACAAAGAGACGCAGTTCAGTAAGTTTTAAATGTTACAAATACTGTCCCCACCCCATGCAACGCCTTTAAAATAGTATTTAAGGGGTGGCGGACAAATATTTGGGTGCTCAGATTAAATAAGATTCGAAACGTGTATACGCCGCGCTCGCTCTGTTTTTATATTGGTGTCGCTTTGTTCTTCTAGCCCCTTGTGTTTTGTAATTTTCGATATATTGGTGTAATTTTGTTATTTTCACACTTATAACTTTGTAATTTAAAATAAATAAAAGATTGTCTTCATTTGCGCCTTTTTGTCTTCCTAATGAAAAGTGTTCCGGTACCGTTAGCAGTAACATACCCGTTCGGTCGATTGATGCTTTTTAACACTTTATTTACCAATGAATTTTTGAAAGATTCACTTTAAAAACCAAGCAAATTTGTATTAATAGCGAAAAATGCACGCATTTAACAGATACATTCATAATTTCAGTACCCATCGTTTGATTATTATGATTTTAACTACCAAAAGCTGACTAGTTGGCCGAATCAATTAATGACACTAATCTGGCATATATACCTTTGTATTCACAATGATACAAGGAAATCTTAAAAGCTTTTACTAAAATATTTCATTAAAGTCGATAGTTATATTTATTCACATAAAAAAATTAAACTCTTTCTCCATTGATCATTTCAATTGCTAAATTCCAGCAATTAAAATTTATTTCAAAACTCTTTCAAATCATATTAAAGTTATAAAGGCTTATTCACTTTTGGAACATGTCCTGTCCTGTTTCACTGTCCGCCTCGGTAGTGTAATGGCCAGCACGCTCGGCTATAGTTCTGGAGGTCCCGGGTTCGATATACCAGGGGGGGGGGGGTCAAATAAATATAAGTGATTTTTTCACTGTAATATTTATTCAATATTACCCTGGACTGGTACCTGAAGCGGAGGGCTGATCACCTTTCCTTCATGTGTAAACGATCAAGATAACACTGCGTTTATATGACGCAGTGCCCTATGCACCATTGGGGTGCGGATAAGGGTTTTATTATTATTAATCTGGCAATTTGATATCAACACATTGTTTGCCAGAAACGCTTAAAAGCGTCTTTTACATACTGTTGGTAGAGAGCAGCAGATGCTTACAAGCATTCTATTTGCTTACTTTTGAATAAACGCGAGAGATGCCAAAAAACATTGTACAGGTTGGAATTGAGTTTGCAGTTACTTGTGGTTAGTATATGACCCTATTTAGTATACTAATTAGGGTAATCATTTTTTTTAAACTCATAATTAAATATTTCTATATTTAGTTGACATTGGTTATAACTTTGTTCCTGTCACGGTTATTACTTAGGAAATACATATACATATTACACGGGGCATATGATTTAAGAGCGTTATAATGCCTGTTAGCACGTTTGCATTACAAAAGTCTTTGTTATGTTTTGCTTCCAAATTTAGTCAAAAGAAAAAAATGCATGTTGAAATGAATTCTATTACAATGGATTCTTCAAAGAAACAAATTAACATTGAATTTGCATAGAAAACAAAAGTCTATTTAAAAAGGTGGGAGTTTCAAATGTGCTCAATATATAGTGTAACCTTATGATTTTAATTGTTTTTGATATGTATAAATGTTTAAGTAAGTTTAGGTGTTAATTTGCAATTTTGTAATTTAAAATAATATATTACAAAAAACAAAAAATCTTAATGAAAAAATTGGCACCATTCAAAGAAGAATTCGCCATTTTGAATTTGTATTTATGCTGCAACTGGTACCTTCTTTCATATGCTGTTACTCAACTGAAGCATAGATGGTGCCGAGAACTCACATGTGAAAGAAGATGTCCATTTAGGGACATATTGAACTTCCGAAATTTGAACTGCTGGTGACGGAATTAAAAAAAATTTTATACAGAAGTATTTGTGTTTTATTATTTTAAAAATACTACAATTTCATACTATTTCTGTGAGCCTAAGCGGCTCATTATGAGAAATAAAAGGACAAGTGGTATTGCATTAGCCGTAGCTAGATTTCAGAGTCACTTGGACGTTAGGTAATTTAAAAATAATAAAATAGAAATTAAATAATATTTAATTAGACTATTTGAAGCTAAGCCGCATGATCACTTTTCCTTCATGAGGAAATGAAGCTACAAATTAAACACCAAATCAATAAATAAAAAATAAATAAAAAAAATAGACTCAAAAAATCTGTGTTTGATTTAAAATTAATACATAAATTCAACTACACTATATTGAATTGACGCAATGCCCTATAGACCATGGGTGTCCAACCCGCAGCCCGCGGCGCCCTTAGGTGCGGCCCACAGTGATGTATACCGAAAAAAAAAATTTAATACCGGATCCTACAAAATATATTTAAAATCATATTCAACTTATTAAAACCAATCAAATTTCTGTAATTACATGGAATGCATATATTCTGGTGAAAAGAAACTCAAATCTCGCACTGAGTGGATTGATAAATTGGTTTTATTTCAAATGTAATTAGTAATATTGTTTGATTTGCGTCCTAATTAATAATTTTGGTTGTTAAAATTGATAATCATGTTAATCGATACATTTTTGTTGGTTCAATGTGTGTTCTCACATATCGCTCACTCCTTTCAAGAACGTCATAAATCAAAAATCGACAATTTTGAGTTATGCATGTTTTCAGAATGCCCAGAAAATGTACTATATCCCAGCAAAAGAATCACATTTTTAACTTAATATTTGCCCGCTACAGGGCAGAAAATGTTTTTTTTCATTTTGAAGAAAAGGTATTGTTTAATTATTTTTTTTAACAAACTAAATATTTTTCAAATGGAGAACAAACCTTCAGGTTTTACCTAAAAAGACCTGTTGCATAGTAAAAAGTTCAATAAGTGGCTAGATATTTATTTTTAAAACATTGTATTATATTTTTAAATTTTAAAAACGTTCTCCTGATAAATCAAGTTTTTTGATTTATGACGTTCTTGAAAGGAGTGAGCGATATGGTCGTAGTAATGTTTCTTTTTCACAATTACCCTGATTGTACTTTCTAACTACCTTTATAATATTTTTAAAAAAATCAATAAGTATGAAATTCGTTGAATTAAAAAAAAAATTATTACTGTCTGTAATAATGCGGCCCGTGGTGCAATTCGGGTTGGCCAGGCCTGCTATAGACCATCGGACCAGGATGAAAAAAAAACATTTTATTTTAAAATAAGACAAACATACCTTATCGTGTTTCTTGAGGATTTTCCTGAAGCCGGTGTGGTTCAAGTTCTGGTAGTTCTGCAGCAGAATCAGACTGAGGTAGAACTCGCTGAAGGCCAACTTGAGTTCCTGCACCTTCCTGTTGGAGATCACCGTCTTCTTGCCGTCCGAGCGCTGCTTCACCCCCTCCGACGAGGTCTTCATTTCACTCTGCAAGTTCGCAAACTTTCTTGTTGCCTCGGCTAACTTTTCTATAAATAATTTACAACATCATCATCACTTTACTCGTTTGTCGGCCCTACACTGCCCGATTCACCAGTAGAAATATATAAAAATGACGAGTTTCTAAATAAGTATATCCATATAATTTATATACAGTGAAACCTCTATCTATCGTTCCTCAAATAATCGTTTTCCCGGATGTGTCGTTTATTTCTTCTATCCCGACTTAATTTCATACTAAACTAAGCCGCATCGATTGTTTCTGTATCACCATTTACCACATTTATCGTTCGAATTAAGCTGCATATTTGATACATTTTGTCTGTTTTTTTTTACATTATTTCCAATTTTCATACATTCAACAGCAACGTATGGGATAGAAACTATCGAAAGCTTGTGTAACTGATAGCAGGAGAGGTCGATATTGATGAAAAGGAGCCGCTGCCTATACCTGCGTATATACCTACTGTATTTCCAGAAGCGTGCACACTCTTTGAAAGAAAACTTTCTACAACGCACATTCAATAACCGATGCTGAAAAAAATACTATTTGCAAAGCCGAAAATATACTATTGACTTACGAAAATAAAACAGTTAAAAAACAAAAGTATTTTTTAAAATTCTATTCAGGTTTGTATTTTACCTCTTAATCCCGCGTTTATTTTAATAGGTCCCTTTAAAAACGATAGATAGAGGTTTCACTGTATTTTATACTAACTTACGATTTTCCATTTTATAATTAAAATGTAACTTTGTTTTGAAATCACTATAAATATTTAAATGGTCAGCACTTTTGGATACCATACTGGAGGTCAGAGCCGTTCACACTATGAATTTGAATGTTTGAGATCTCAGCCAACAAATTTTGGAACAATGCAAAAAAAATTGTAATAAAAAATAATAATAATAATTACGGGATATTTCAAAGATTTTTTTTTATAACACAAAAATGGAAAAATCGGACAGTGAAAGGTCAAAGATGATAATTGTGTGATGATTGATCCAGCATCTTATTTATTTAGGGTGAAATGAGAGATGATTCAAATATTTAAAAATCCTGGACACTACTTACCAGAATAAAATGTGTTTATTTTCTTTAATTCCTGATCGCAGTAGTGGAAAAAGTTTTCGTCGAAATTTGCAAAATGTCGAGAGACAATTTCTTGTTCTACATTTTCTGCTGATGGGGCTGCCTCTACTGCAGAATACAGCATCGTTTTCATTTCCTGAAATATTTTATTATTGTTTTTTTTTTATTTAAATCATTTAAAAAGCAAAATGGTTTAAATGATTATATTCACGTCAATGGGTTTGACAATGAGAATAAAATATATTTGCTGCTAGTTTTCAACAAACAAAAGCTTTGTAAAAATTAGAAGGATTTTTTTTCAAATATGTAGTATTTAAAATGTAATTTATAAACTTACGTCGTAATTGATATATTGTTTTCTCCATTCCGGTGTTATGTGAGCACCTAAGTGCTCAGCGAACTTCATATTCCTTCTCCTCTCTAAATATTCGCTCTAAACTTGATTGTTTTTCTGCAAAAGTTCGGCAGCAAATGATTGTGATTGTGAATCAGACGTTTTTGACATTTGTTCTTGCACAATATCCATAGATTAAGGAAAAAATGTACTAATTTGGAGAATAGATAAAGTTGTCAAAAATGACGTATAATTGGTGGGTAGGTAGGTGAAAATCGTTTTCAGTCGGATATTCACTGTCATCAGCTGCTTCTAAATCTTCTACAGCAACATCAGGAGCATCTTTATCTTAAATGTCATGCGAGTGTTTTCGTCTAGAAATTTCACTCATGAATACCATGAAATATAGTTACATAACGAGTAAATCCACTCACGAGTAGACTATAAACCTTAAAAAGTTGAGGCCTGAGTAGGGTAATGATAAGCGGTGATGCATAAGCCGTAGCTAAATTTCAGAGTCACTTGCACGTTATGTAATTTTAAAAAAATCTAAAATGTCATTTTCATTTTAGCAACGTGAGCATCTTCAAATCAAAGCCATCATCATGATCGTAACAAAGATCATTTTCAGCAGCATATTTATCTAAATCAGCTGCTTCAGGAGCATCCGCAGAATCATCAAGAGCATCTAATTTTTAGATCTTATCTAATTTACATCACAAGCAACGTGATTATCCTTAAAACTAACGTTTTAATCATCGTAAGTAAAATTGTATTTACCAGAACATTCATTTTCAATGTTTTCATTTCCATTTCCATCAGCATTGTTTCCAATTTATTGTCCAAATCTGACCAGAAAAACTTGCATTTTGTGCATGTGGGTACTTAGAAAAGATATAGGTACCTATATTAATTTTCAGTTTAGCAACATTTCTTACAGCTGATAGGAAAATGTTTACAAATGGCGAAACTCGTAAAACGTGGACCAATGGGTTCAGAATGAATATTGTTGTTTTAAAATAAAACACCTGTTTCATCGGTTCTATTCTATTCTCGAGTACAACTAATGAGTGCGCGGATACACGTGCGTTTTTGAAAATTTCATCATTCGTTTGCCCTCCGAAGGGTTAGCGTAAAATAATTTTATTTTTATTTTGACACTTCACGATGAAGCTGTTTGAAAATTGTTCAATTTTTCTTTTGGTTTGTGTTATGTTGTGTTATTCACAGGTTACGAATGACACTAATAATGTGGACCAATTTGTTCCAACTCATGAATGGCAGGTGGTGAAAAAGGGTAATGATTTTTATTTTATTATAAGCCTTTCCAATTCTAGATATTTCCGTATGTCAGATGCCCGGGTCAAATTTGAAACGCCAAATATATCAGCGTTTACCCGCTCCATGTTAAATATCACTCGATATTACGTTATATTTCATCCGCATATTTGGATAAAGTAGAAAATAGTAATAAATGAGATGAAGTAGTGAAATATCAACATGGAATAAAACAGTAATGCTTATTCATGATGTGTTTTTTTTTTAAACTGACAAACTTACAAATATTGATTTAAATTATAAATTCTTTAGTAAACACAAATTTTCCAATATATTCCTCATTTGCTTAAGTTGAATCTGGAATGTCAATGTAAGATACTATGAAATTTTCCAGAAAAAAAAAAGGTTTTCTTGAAGTTATTATTTCAAATTAATAAATTACCAAGATTTCATTATACTGAATCATTCTAACACAGTACATTGACATGACTACATAAATACATTAAAAAAAAACCTCATGGAAAATTACAATTTTTTACTTGTGAGACTCTGGTATACAAATGAGTGATATGAATAAACTTTCAATACTTCTTAACCATATCCGCTCCCTATGTGGAGCATATGGAATTGACAATCTGCCTCTGGGCTCATCTGTCAGCTGCCAGCTCCCTTCAGCATCTTCCCATGTCAAGTCCGCATCCCAAAGTTCGGACGAAAACTGCCGACAGATTGTCAGAAGTAGACGTCCTGGGCGGGAGGAACCTGATGCCTTGTAAAAAAGGCAAGCTTTATGGCAACTCTCGGGAGGCATGTGTATACATGGCCTAGCCAATCGCATCCCCTTTTCTTGGTGACAGTTATGATCATGGGTTGCGGCCCGTGGGCCGCATGCGGCTCGTATTTTTTTGCGGCCCCTGGATACCCGCGGTGATATTTTTCATTTATTTTACATATTTACTGAAATCAGTTTTTTGTACGGGAACATATGATATTCTTTTACAAAATCATTAAGTTGGATCTACTGTATCTCATGTGACTATGTTTGATGATAAATTATTCATTTAAAGCTAGATTAAAATGAAAATGAGATTTTTGAGTTTTTTGATGTGGCCCGCCAGCGTACCCAAAATACCTTTTGCGGCTCTTGGTGCCTTTTGAGTTTGACAATTTTGGTCAGGATCATTGCTTTTATTTAAAACTAGCTTCATCCAGCCACACGTTGCTGTGGCTCAGTCCAGTCAAATGGAAAAGAAACAAAAGAGAAAGCACACATTTTTAATACAGTTTAATTTCACAATGCTTGTGGATATTCAAGCACCTGTCAAAAAAGACGGTGTCTGCCATGAGCAATGTTTAGTATTGCGTGTGCTGCTATTACGTTCAATAGACGATGTTGTCATGGCGGTTCAAAAGACTGTTTTTAAAAAAGCATGTTTTTACTTGTCATAGGTATATGAAAACACCTGTCGCTATATAAAAACATGTACATTTTCGAATGATACAATGTATCGGAAATTCAAAGCAAACGGTCATTCGAGGTTTTGAACAAACTAACATTTATGTTTTTATTTAATTAAAATACGTCTGTATTGGAATGCAACATCATGTCAAAATTTCAAAGCATCGGTTAATAACTTGAGATTTGGGATTTTAAAACGAACTAACATTCACATGTTTATTTATATAGATGGTTTTCTTTTGCAGGTCAACCAATTCCTAAAGGCCTCCATGTACGTGTCAACTTTGAAACAAAGATCACGGAAGCCAAGTTATTAGACCCAGAAGAGGATGAAGTAAAATCTTTATCCGTAGTGCAAGATCAAAAACAAAATAATTCTACTGAAAATTCCACAAGTAATGAAAACCCTAAAAAATTCAAAAAGGCAGATACGTTGTTCAAAGAAGAACTTCAAGAGGCTTTGAAAAATATCCCCGGAGAACGATTCGAAGCCAAAGATAAATATAGGACTTTGCAGCAAATAAAAAGTATTTTCAATACCTTGAAAATGAACGTCGGAGACTCTGATATAATGAGAGCATTGATCAGCAGATATGAACTGATCAACAAGCTGTTCCCGCAAACTAACAATTTCCAAGATAATCTCGAAGAAGAAGCCGTGGACAGTCTGGCCGCTGTGGAAATACTCAACATCTTAGTCGATCTCGAATACTTAGTCCATCAATTCGACAATGCCATAGAATTTGCGAGATTGGGCGGGTTTGAAAAGATAATTTATCCCCAGTTGAATAGCACTGACAGCACTTTGAAAGCGGAAGCGATAAAACTGCTAGGTTCGTGCGTGCAGAATAATATTCAAGCCCAAATATACGCATTGGATACCAACGCAGGAAACTATCTACTGAAAGTTTTAGCTCTAGAAAAGAACGAACATGTTAAGGCGAAGGCAGTTTACGCTTTGAGTTGTTTGGTTAGGAGATATCCTATTGCGCAAAAGCAGATATTCTCCAAGCACGGCATGGACATCATACATAAAATTCTAGCCTCCGACAATCCGGCTTATGTGAAACTGAAGATCAAGATCATAGTCTTGCTCGAGGATTTAGTTCTGGAGCATCAATCGGTATTAGAAAATCACGTGCCGGGGAATCCGGCAGAAGACGAAAAGTTGACGCAGTACTATCAAGTGGATTTGATGAGTAAGTTGGCCAATCCGGCCTCTTGCAGCATCCTCAGTAAGTTGCTGCAAGAGTACTTCCAATTGGACAGCACGAATGTCGACAACATAGATAAAATATTCTCAGTAATCAACACGTTCAGTCACATTTGCAAACACCACCATTACAAAGACAAGAACCTTCTCATTCTTTTCCACAATATGCAAATTCAGTATGGAAAAATTGTAGCGGAGAGAAAGTTTTACACATCGGATGAATCTTCGGAAGGCGTTGAGTATTTTATTCATATTTTAGATATGATTGAAAATTATATGAACCTTTTGAACGAAGCTAAAACCAAGGATGAATTGTAAAATGTTCTTATATCTAATACAAACATTTGTACTCCTGTATTAATTTATTCAATGTGTTCGTTGATTTTTGAATGTGCTGATAATGTATTGAACATATGTTTAGGTAAAGTATTCCTGTCGTAAAATAATGTGGTGCGTGCGTAAGTTTATAATGACATTTTCATACTATCCTATTCATGTTTTCAAAAAATCGCTATAAATTTCAGTTTATTTAATAAAAATAAATAATTTAACATTTGCAAGGATACTTCGTTGTAGTCAGGTTTAAACGTTATTTATTTTTATATTATCAAAATTATTGTAAAGTACAGTATAATATTCTTACTTGATTGTCATTCCTTACCATTCCTCCTATTAAATTTGTAGTGTGTAATTAAAAAATATATATTTCACATACTGGAATACCTTCATATATATTTATATATAGTTGCCTAAATTTTGGAGTAGTATTATTTGATTATGAATCAATGTTAAATAATTTATATGATATATTTATCACTGATATTTATATTCCATATACAGTTGAACCTCCCATAACAAGCATAATTTGTTCCAGAATCTTAATCGCCAAGCGAAACATTTTTTTTGACTAGCGCAGAAGTCCCGGCTTACAGGTGAATGTCGTGAAAAGGGGACTTGCTCTTTCTCTGTTACTCATTACCGTAGAACGGCGCTACTTGAACTTTGATGTGTTACTTGAGCCCAGTACAAAAAAAAATTCAAATCTGTATTTGGTCTACAATAATGAATGTATCGACATGATTCATTGTTTCCCTGACGGGTGACACTTATTGTCACGATACTTCGATCAATACCACAATCTAAATAAAAAAAAATTGTACCAAGTAACACATCAAAGTTCAAGTAACCCCGTTCTACGGTATGCGAAATGTCGCCCGTTAAGGGAGCAACTTTATAATTTTTTTTTTTACTCATGCGAATTGTTCATTACGAGAGGTGCTTATTATGAGAGGTTCCACTGTATACTTCAAAAATGTAATCACATTATCATTATCCATTAACTTTAGTAAAATATCTGCATATTTTACAGTATGCAATATGAATTTGTTTGAGCTTGGTTTGCTTTTACCAATATTCAGCAGTACATACTTTGAATGCTCTTTTTATACCGATTTTCCTGGATTATTATTATTATTTTTAAATGAAATCATAGTTGTAACCAAAGACTTTTTAATTTACAAATAACACATACATTTATCTGTCGACTGTTGCTGAATGAGTTAACAATGATGATAGGTATCATCAGTTTGATTATTAAATTGATTGTTCCTCAGTATTCGCAGTTTTGTTTACCAAGAAAATATTTAGTCTCTTTTCTCAAACAATATAATTCACTCTTTTGTAAACACTAATACATTCAACATTTTGAGTGTGTCCAAATACTTGTTCACAAAATCTGGATTATCTCCAATTACAGGAGTTATTTTCATATTATTTTTTGACATCTCATCAAAGATGATGAAGAATATGGAAGTCAGGGCATTTACGGGGCTGACGACCGTCATAGGCTGGTTTAAGTGATCACTTTACACACGTGTAACATTCACCAATTCTACCCATTATTGGTTGTCAATAATGGGTAGAATTGGTGAATGTTACACGTGTGTAAAGTGATCATTTAAACCAGCCTATGACGGTCGTCAGCCCAGTAAATGCCCAGACTTCCATATTCTTCTTCATCTTTGATGAGATGTCAAAAAATAATACTAATACATTCAATTTGGAATCCCAGTAAAACCTCAATATAATGAACTAATTGGGGAGAAGGGGTGTCCGTCAAAGCATAGTTCCGCAATGTGTGTGCCGCGGCACACTGGTGTACCGTGGTGATTAGTTGGTGTGCCGCGGAAAAAAATCTAGTTTTGCGAAAATAACACAATTGCTCCAAATTTTGATTGCCTGTGCTCAGTTACGTAGGCTCACATTTTGCATTAAACATAATATGTTAAATATGTTACCATAATATGGTAAATATGCATCTATGAAATTTCTTAATTTGGCAGGTGTACCTTGAATAGAAAAAGCGTTAAAGCCAAAGGTCCATTATTTGAAATAGGTTTGAAAATATATATATATTTTTAAATATTAACACTGTATTTATGTAGATATAAAAAAAACAATTCAAAACACACATTCGGATACTCGTCATGAAGTGACATTGATATTTGATATTGCGCGCTTACTTTCAAAAATCCTGCTTTTGAAAAAGGAATTAAGTTTTGTTTGCATTTTTGAAGTTTTGAGACATAATTTGGTATTATCGTGGCCACTAAAAATTGCTTGCATGCGGCGACTTTTGAATTTAAGCATGTATAATATTAACAGGTCGTCTTTAATTTTTTTAAATTGTACCGGATTTTTGTTGTTGATCCTCAGTTGATCCAAAGTTCGTGAAATAGATGCCTGTTATATCGAGGTTGTACTGTATTTGGATAGAAAATACCATTGCTAAATAAATAGCCTTTGTTTATATCACGTAAATTTGTAAAAATATATGATTATATATTGAAAAGTAATATGTATCATCCGGAACTACCGCATTTTATTTTAAATGATAAATATAATTTTTCATTTAACTATGTTTTTCCTGTACTGTTTCATCACGTTTCATTGTGTGGAATTTTTGTTGCTGTTATTGATGAGTTATGAATGTTGTTTTCCGTCACTATTTTCCCGGAGGTGATGTAGTAATGGATTTATATGGTTTTTGGATATTTTGAGTGTCTTAATAGGTCCGCTTCACATACCTGTTTGGTTTTCACTTGTGGATGTTGATGGGAAAACTAGTTTGTTCAAACTGAAAAGTGAGGCTTGCGCAAACTTTGCTTTCCTACATATTTTGCTTCACATACTATATATCGCTCACTCCTTTCAAGAACGTCATAAATCAAAAAACATGATTTTTCAGGAGAACGTTTTTAAAGTTCAAAAATATAACACAATGTATTAAAAATAAATATCAAGCCACTTATTGAACTTTTTACTGTGCAAGTGATCTTTTTAGGTAAAACCTGAAGATTTTTTATCCATTTGAAAAATATTTAGTTTATTTAAAAAAATAATTAAACAATACCTTTTCTTCAAAATGCAAAAACAACATTTTTTGCCCTGTAGCGGGTAAATATTAAGTTAAAAATATGCCTCTTTTGCTGGGATGTAGTACATTTTCTGGGCATTCCGAAAACATACACAACTGGAAATTGACGATTTTTGATTTATGACGTTCTTGAAAGGAGTGAGCGATATGTTTGCACAATATTTACTCATGTGATCGGGGAGATGTTTTGTTTTATGTCTAAAAATGAGTTATTCTAAATCACAATGCCAGTCATTTGGTTCTTGTCTAAAATCATCCTTGTTTATTTTTTAACGATTTGAGCTAGTCATGTAAACTATGGATTCTAATTGAACTTAAGTTTTTTTATTATTATTTTTAATATGTTATTTAGTTAAAATATATTAAATATTATACTTGGGTGTATTCTATATTCAAATATGTGCCTAAGACATGAATAAGATAATAATGTTTAATATAAGGTAATTATTTAAATATATTTATTTATGACAGGTGTTTATTTCAGTAAATTTGTCTTTTTCAATTTGTATTTTGTTATATTATTGTTTTAATTTTATTTTAATGTTTACCGTTTCATCATTTGATTTTACTGGATTCAATCAGAAGAAATGATCCAGGTATATAAACCAATATATAAACAAAAAGAGCATAACTCACTTGTGATGAAATAGGAATTTGAACCCTATGAATTGCTGAATACTTAACAAAAAACATGTTTATGTGTACAATAATTTTGTGAATTCAAGATTTTTAAAAAAAATGGACATGAATATTTTACAATGATGTTCTTTCATCTTTATAATACATATATTTTTTGATTTGGAGTGAAGAGTGTATTTTTGAATCTACTGTAAAAATTACATGTGTAGCATAGGATAGGATAATAATTGTCCTTATTTTAAGCTGTCGTTTTTTTCAATGGATGTAAACTCAAAAAACTAAGCTAAACTCTTGTGTCGGAGCAAGCTAGCAAGGTTCAGCAAAAGCGACAGCGAGGGACTCATCCCTTTCAAAGCGGCACATACTTTTGCATCTCTGAGCCCTCCTTCCCTGTCACAGCTACGTAGCTGTTCTCTCAGACCACGACAGCATTACTTTTGATCTTATCCTAACGTACCATCTACTGCAACAGAAAATGGAAAAGTGAACTACATAAATGAAGTATTAATTGCTTGAATTTTTATATATTTGTACGCATATCACATATTGTGTCCTAATGTGATTTTTCTTGTAATTGAAAATTTTTTCTACCCTCTGAATCCACTATAACTATTTTACAGAAATATAAATGTAGTTTTAAATTATCGGTGTTTAGTAAGAAAAAACTTTAAACTTCTTTTTAGGAATTAAGAAAATATATATATTTGAATAGCGTTTCATACCCTATACCCAGATAGATGCTCTATAGCAGTATTTCCCAATCTATAGACGATTATTAAAGCTTTTTTTAGTTGCCTAAAAAACGTTACCGAATGCTTAATTTTTTTGTTTTCGTTTTTACACAAAACTGTATTTAAATAGTAAATTATTGGCTAAGTCAAGATAAACAACACACATAAGTGCAAAGTAATACATTTTTGCATAACTACCTATATAAATTAAATATAACGTTGGAAAATAAACGGCTGGAAATCATACCTGAGGGTTAAAAGGGTTATAGAACAAAAAGTTTAGGAAAAATTCTTTAAAGGCCAAATACCTTTTTATATGAAATAATATAATAAAACCCTTATCCGCACCCCGATGGTGCATAGGGCACTGCATCATATAAACGCAGTGTTAACTTGATTGTTTACAAATGAAGGAAAGGTGATCAGCCCTCCGCTTCAGGTACCAGTCCAGGGTAATATTGAATAAATATTACAGTGAAAAATTCACTTATATTTATTTGACCCCCTCCCCACTGGGAATCGAACCCGGGACCTCCAGAACGGTAGCCGAGTGTGCTGACCATTACACTACGGAGGCGGATGAAAATACTATCTTGTGTATATTCACATTTACCTATTTTTTCTAATATTTCATAAAATAATAAATTATTTGAGGCTGTATTTATTTTTAAGATATTGTAAGTGCTTAGACTTTTAACTTAACTTATTGTGATTTTAGTAATATAATACTGGCACTAATAAATTGTAATGAAACTCATACTTTAGTACAGTCAAATTTGGTTATAACGGACATGGTGGGGTTGACTAAATTTTATTTCTTAAGCTGTTATTCATTGTATCAAATGTGCTTGTATACTTTTAAGAAAAGGTATATGTATCTATTTATAATTAATATTATTTTCACATATTGGAATGTTTATAACAAATATCTCTTAAAAATGGTATACTTATAAATCAATAAAAGTAATATTTAATGAATTATTATTTCGAAAAACAGGCTCTTGCACAAAATACAAAATGATCTTATTCATACTAAGACACTGATAATAATATGTACAATGCACAGTGAATATAAAACATTTTTTTATAACTTATATTGATTAATTTTATGATTTTTGATTATCATTGAAAAAGTCGCCATTTTCCGTACCATGATTCATTTCTATCTCTCATATTGTGACGCTTCCTTTTGTTAGTACTTATATACGCTTACAAATTGAAGGTTCTTTTGTAAATGAGTGAATGGATTACTGTTAGTAAAATTATCTCGTGTAGGTACTGACACATACACAATTGTGTATGTTTGGTTAGGTCAGGTTAAGAGAACACCCAAACCTTTCTGATAATAGATATGAATAGAGAATAAGTTATAACAATGGAGCAACATTGCAAAGCAATGACTCTTATTGGCCTTAGCTATTTTACATCACTCATGGATATAAAGCGCCTAATAATATTTCAATTTGGCTGAGTAGACAACTCGGGTAGTGCTGTTTTTTTTTTACAACATTTTGAGTGTGTCCAAATACTCATTACATCTCACCAATAGATGTCTCTAGTGAAGTTCTAGTGATTCAAGGACAAGGTTTCTAAATTGGTTCATATATATTGAACTTCCGAGAATTTGAGTAGTGTGGTTGTCAATAATTGGTAGAATTGGTGAATCAGCCGTCACGTGTGTTAAGTGATCACTGAATCGGTCGTCAGCCCCGTAAATGCCCAGACTTCCATATTCTTCTTCATCTTTGATGAGATGTCAAAAAGTAATATGAAAATAACTGTTTTTTTTAAATATTTTTTATTATTTGCCTAAGAATATTCTCCTTGTCTATTATGTGCAAGAATTTAAAGCATATTCAGTTTATACATATCTTAAAAATGATATAATAATATGTGTATAGTAAACAATAATGAATAAGGTTGATCCCTAAAAACAATACAACAGATATAATGGATTCAATATCTTATATCAATCAAGATTTGTCACTTATTTGTCTTGTCATATTTTCTATATAAGACATCACTAAATCTGATAGATCTTTATGCCCTATTGCCTTATCAATTTTTGTCAACTGCGTACCTTCTTTCGCACATTCTATTTCCAATCGAAATCTTTTTATAAATTTTTATGCATGTATGTAGTAATTTTTACTAACAATATTTTATAAGGTAAGTCAGTGAGGCAAGGTCGTTATTAAACGATTGTATGAAGATAAAGCAAAATTATCATAGAATATTTCCACACTCGCCATGAAGTTGTCTTACCGTGATCAGTATAACCAAGTTTGACCGTATGTTACTATAGTTAAAGAGAAGTTGAAAAGGAAATTTATGTTATAAAAATGGATTGAATTGTACATGCGGTACTGTTTTTCTTATATGATATGTGTAAAACCTTTTTGTATAACTGTTTTTTTGTTAATGTGTGCCAAAATATTACTCAACTTCTGTTATGCACAAGTAAAATTGTTAAATTTATGCCTTTATTTATTTTACCGCATACTTCCTTTCATTTTAATATAGTTATCAATGGTCTTCATAATATCACTAACCCTTTCCAGTCCCCCAAAATTATTAACAAAAATCTAGGTAGACAGTTACATTCCAATTGGAAAAAAATAGTTTGTCCTCAGTTCCACATACTGTTGTAATAGATACGAGTGACAAAAATGTAAGCTTGGAATTTTCAATAAATAATTCTTATGATGAAAAAAATGTCGAATAACATCCGACATGGGACCTAAGAGCAAAAAATTGATGTCGAATGAGACTCGACATTGGACCAGTAAGGGTTAAAGATGGCTCACAGAGATGGGGTCTTTATGTATGAAAAGGGATTATGGAAATCTGCACATTAACATGACATAAAACCTGTTATCGGCTGGCGTAAGTAATACTACATACTTGGATTTTCACCATACTACCCATGATTATTCAATCCACATTGATTTTAGATTAGTTATATATGTGTCGCCTACTTTCAAAATCCGCCAGATCCAATTTTATAAGATTTTAAAATAAATACTTTATCGGAATGCCAATTGTGGGTTTTATTGTTTAAAATATTTATACACTTAAAAACCCTGCTAAAAAATATTTTAAAACAGCGTTGTATTTCAAATTCTGCTATATTCATGGAACATGCCTTCTGACCCATATCAGCCAATCAGAGAGAGGGGATAGGTCAAAAATGAAGATGAAGTCATTATCCCTTTGTGTCTTGTATTTTTTTAAATACTGAAAAAAATTCTAAACAAATGTTAAAATTCTCTATTTCACAATATTTTATCAAAAGATAGACAAATCTTTTAAACATAAATGTTACCCGGAAAATTCTGCATTTATTGGAAAATCGACTTACATCGATCTGGTGGATTTTGAAAGTAGGCGACACATATGTTGGTAAGTATGTAAATTATTTGATAAACTATATGGTATATATATCTCTCTGTCTCACATGGCATTGGAAAATAAAAATAGAGACTTTCGATGAGTTTATTCATTTTAAAAGTCATTGAATGGGAGGAAGAGAGATGTATGATGGATATGTTCGAATGTAGATATGTAGAAGGAAGCAGTACAAGACTAAGATAAGAATTTAGCATTATCAATAAAATTGTGGAAGGTGTATTGAGTTGGTTTGGGCATGTTAAGCAAAGAAAGAATAGCAAAATAAATTTATGAAGTAAATGTGGTAAATAATACAAGCAGAGGAAGACTGAGGGATGATCAGGGATTTCAAATACCTGAAAGTGGTTACGTCAGGAGTCGGAATAATCGGCGGGTATGTGTGAGGAGATGCATGAATGTGGAAAAGATTGTCTTTAAAAACTGATTGGTCTGGCGTTCTATTCTTTCTGCCTTCCCTGCGGCAAGCGGCGTGATGGTTAGTTAGTTTTGGCAAATGAATGACTAAGGTTAATTTTATCAGTGAAAATACGTTGGGCCCAAGGAAAATGGAAATGGCGTCTCTTTTTGTAATATTGTTCGTCAAAATTGTTTTTTTTTTTTAGAATTATATAACTATACAGGCTTTATTTATTCGATTACTAGGTATTAATTCAAATGTGTCGCCTAATTTAAAAATCCGCTAGATCTATGTCAGTCGATTTACAAAAAATCAAAGTTCTCCGGGTAACATTTATGTTTCAAAGATTTATCTATCTTTAGATAAAAAAAATATGAAATAAAGAATTTTCCCATTTTTTTGATTTTTAAAAAGTATTTAAAAAAAAACACGAGACACAAAGCGATAATGACGTGACCTTAATTTTTGACCTATCCCCGCTCTTTTATTGGCTGATATGGATCAGAAGGCAAGTTTCAGGAATATAGCAGAATTTAAAATACAACGCTGTTTTTAAAACAGAAAATTTTAATAAAATTTTATTTTTTAGCATGGTTTTAAAGTACATAAATATTTAAAACAATAAAACCCACAATTGGCATTCCGATAAAATATTTATTTTAATATCTTATAAAATTAGATCTGGCAAATTTTGAAAGTAGGTGACACAAATAATCTAACACTAAATGAAGGTAGGACCTTATAATCGTTTGGCTAGTAGATAAAAAATTCAGCCGCCTACGAATTGCTCGAAAACACAAATTTTGACAGATGCCAATCCGAACGTCAAAATGTGCGAGATGGGTGCATAAAATTTACATGGCCAGAGTGATTGTTTTTATATTTTGCGCAAGACTTTCGGGCGATGATACTAACGACAGAGAAGTGTTAATATCAAGTAAATATTTTAGTTTATTCAATTAAGATGTCTGCTTATGAAAAGGCGGAGAAAGCCATCGATTTCTTCAAGCAGCTTCACGACGATACCAAGTATGTATTACCGCTTCGAATAATGTTTGTTTCTGTGTGTACGTTTTCATGCTGTTGGGTGGAGAGCTGTCAGCCTTTTCCGAGTAATTTGTGACAGCGAAAATTTGCCCCTGCGTAGTGTTGGCTCGGTCTTGCTTGCTTATTAAAAATATCCTCGTTCCTATGGCGGTTTTTCGGATACGCCACAAAAATGCATGTACAAAAATATTCAAAAATTACTACTCTTCATTTGTCCCAGCAACACCATCATGACATTTTCTGTTTCTGTTTCCATATTAATTTTAAACGGTTAATTGATTTAACGTTTTTTTAAATCTTCATTTGACAATTTTTATATAATCTTAAGTGTATTATTTATTGATTCAGCATAAACTTTGTGGAATGACAAGTTGATTATTTAAAAAAAATTAAACACTTGAATATACCGCTTTAATGAGTTTTATTTATATATACGGCTAGTTTCGAAAACTTACAGATGTTTTCATCTTCTGGTAAAAATTAATAATAATAATAATAAAACCCTTATCCGCACCCCAATGGTGCATAGGGCACTGCGTCATATAAACGTTATCTTGATCGTTTACACATGAAGGAAAGGTGATCAGCCCTCCGCTTCAGGTACCAGTCCAGGGTAATATTGAATAAATATGACAGTGAAAAAATCACTTATATTTATTTTACGCCTCTTGGGAATCGAACCCGGGACCTCCAGAACGGTAGCCGAGCGTGCTGACCATTACACTACGGAGGCGGACAAATAATAATAATAATAATAAACCCTTATCCGCACCCCAATGGTGCATAGGGCACTGCTTCATATAAATGCAGCGTTATCTCAATCGTTTACACACGAAGGAAAGGTGATCAGCCTTCCGTTTCAGGTACCAGTCCAGGGTAATATTGAATAAATATTACAGTGAAAAAATAAAAAAAATGAAATCACTTATATTTATTTGACCCCCTTGGGAATCGAACCCGGAACCTCCAGAACGGTAGCCGAGTGTGCTGACCATTACACTACGGAGGCGGACAAAATTAAAATAGTTAATTTAATTTTTACGAGAAGATGAAACCATATGTAAGTTTTCAAAACTAGTCGTATATATATAAATAAAACTCACTAAAGTGGTATATTAAATTTGTTAACAATCCTTTGGTAACCATGAATTTTAGGGTATACTTTGCTAGAAATACCGTGTTTAAATAAAAAAAAGAAATAACCCGCAAAGCCTCTATTAGAGGCTTGTCTGCAGGTAGGACAGTAAGGATAGGGAAGGTAAATATGAAAAATACATCGCTCACTCCTTTCAAGAACGTCATAAATCGAAAAACTTAATTTTTCAGGAGAACGTTTTTAAAAAAAAAAAACTAACTAACCATCACGCCGCTTCTCTGCAGGGGTAGGCAGAGAGAATAGAGCGCCACACCACTCTGTCCTTGAAAACATTCTTCGCCTCTTCCACGTTCATGCATCTCCTCATACATACCCGCCGATTGTTACGACTCCTAACCTGACCACTTTCAAGTATTTGGCATACCTGATCGTGCCATGTTTTTCTCGGTCTTCCTCTTAAACGTTTTTAAAGTTTAAAAATGTAATACAATGTATAAAAATAAATACTAGTCACTTATTAAACTTTTTACTGTGCAACAGATCTTTTTAGATAAAACCTGAAGGTTTTTTCTCTATTTGAAAAATATGAAGTATATTTTAAAAAAATAATTAAACAATACCATTTCTTCAAAATGCAAAAACTACACTTTCTGCCCTGTAGCGAGTAAATATTAAGTTAAAAATATGCCTCTTTTGCTGGGATATAGTACATTTTCTGGGCATTCCGAAAACATGTACAACTGAAAATTGTCAATTTTTGATTCATGACGTTCTTGAGTGAGCGACATCACAAACACCCAGACCAATCAAATATTTTTTTCAGGCTCAGTGATATTCAGCACCATGCTTCAGTCTTGGGAAGGTACATGGGTTCCATCGGTAATCACCCTTCTATGGTATCCAAGTTCTCTGCATTACTGACCGAAACAATTCCCGTTTTACTCAAACTGTGCAGCCATCAACGCGTAAGTTTAATCGTTTTGTTTTTAACAAACACGCTTTATTGATTTCAATCCCTCTTTTTCTTACCCTTATCGACACCCAATTGTGCATAGGGCATTGCATTGTAAAAATAAAAATAAAACCCTTATCCGCACGTTAATGGTGCATAGGGCACTGCATCATATAAACGCAGTGTTATCTTGATCGTTGACACATGAAGGAAAGGTGATCAGCCCTTCGCCTCAGGTACCAGTCCAGGGTAATATTCAATAAATATTAGAGTGCAAAAATCGCATATGATTATTTGACCCCCTCCTGGGAATCGAACCCGGGACCTCCAGAATGGTAGCCGAGCGTGCTGACCATTACGCTACGGAGGCAGACTAAATATACTGTATAGACACAGTGTTATCTTGAAGTGCTAAATCACCAATATTTATTCATACTCCCCCTTGGAATCCAACCTGAGGCCTCCAAAACAGTAGCTAAACGTGCTAACCATTACACTATGAAGATGGACAATTGATTTTTATTGTAGGCATAAAGCATTTAAGAGAATTTAAAATTATTAAAAAAAAATCTTCTAACACGTATCCATGTCCGATGGTGCATAAGGCACTGCATTATATTGTCAAAGTGTTATCTTGATTGTCACTTACACGGAGACAAGGTTATATATTCTCAGCTTCAGGTACCACTTCAGTGTAGTATTAAATAAATATTAATGCGAAAAATCACTAATATTCATTTTTACCCCCCCTGGAAATCGAACTTGAGACTTTCAGCACGGTAGCTAAATGTCCGAACTATTACACTACAAAGATGGACAGTTGATTTTTATTGTATGTTTAAATCTTCTTCTCCGTCTCACTCCTCATTACTGAGGATTGTGACCCTTATGGAAGCAATGACTCTTCTCCAGTTATCCCTTGACTGCGCTGCATGTAGCGCTCCAACCACCGAGGTGCCTGCTGCTGCCTTAACTTGATCGGTCCATCGTGTGGGGGATATTTCTCTCTTTAATACATAAATCGCTCAAGAGAATTTAAAATGACATAAAATGTGTTTTTAATTGTGAACTTTTTTAATCTTGTTTTAACCTTTTCCATTCTGACCATTTTTTCTCATAACTGATCAGCTACTCTGATTAAAAAATGTAACGTTTTTCTACCATGAAAATAAATATTTTGGTTCCTTAATTTTGGGACACTGTCTGGCAATTCGTATGACCATTCATTTTTATAACTAAACTTGAAAGTGTAACTTTCATCGTTTTCCATGGCGGATTAACTATAAAATATTTATTATAAACATATAAAATGCAATTTCTGTTATTTTGACTACTAACACTAATATCACAAAATTTTGAAGTATAATAGCTCCACAAAACGAAATAATATGGTCACAAAAAGTAGAAGTATCCTTGGAGACCCGTCATAAATGAAGGATAACGACTGACTGTCCCAAAAAATATATGCGTATGACAAATATTCTATCACCCAAAATGATAATCTATTTTTCCTAGATTATATCTTCTTCTCCGTCTTAATCCTCATTGCTGAGGGTTGTGACCCTTGCAGAAGCAATGACTCTTCTCCAGTTATCCCTTGACTGCGCTGCACGTAGCGCTCCAACCACTGAGGTGCCTGCTGCTGCCTTAATTTGATCGGTCCATCGTGTGGGGGATCTTCCTCTCCCTCTCTTTCCCTCCAGGCTACCGATCACAACTAGGCGTTCCAGGCTATCCTCGTTGCCACGCGCAACGTGTCCAAAGAACTGGAGAATCCGTCGGGTACAGATATTGGCCAGAGACAAGCCATCCAAGCGTAGTTCCTGGCGAATGGATTATATCTAAGTAATTAATATTGGTTAATTCAATATGTTGCGATGATTAACCACATTTATCTCAAATATTTTTTGGTAGAATATACTTGGGTGATAGAAAAATCAATGATTAAACTTATACCTGCACCGGGCCAGACATTGTGGCCCACGGAGCTGCCTACTGGAATCACACGGGCCAGAATGTCTGGCTTACAGTGGTAAGAGTTAAATCATAAGTAAGCAATCTATTTTCTTCTTGTTTTTCAGGCTGAATTTCGACTAGTTGGTGATGAGACACTCAATCGAGTAGTTGTAGGAGGAACTCCGTTCCACTCCTCAAAAGTACACTTGAATCTCCACAATAACATCATTGTCAGCAAAAATCCCAGGTAAAAAAAAAAAAAAAAACTAACTAACCATCACGCCGCTTCCCCGCAGGGGTAGGCAGAGAGAATAGAGCGCCACACCACTCTGTCCTTGCAAACATTCTTCGCCTCTTCCACGTTCATGCATCTCCTCATACATACCCGCCGATTGTTACGACTCCTAACCTGACCACTTTCAAGTATTTGGCATACCTGATCGTGCCATGTTTTTCTCGGTCTTCCTCTGCTTTTTTTTCCCACTAACATTAGGCAGAGAGAATAGAGCGCCACACCACTCTGTCCTTGCAAACATTCTTCGCCTCTTCCACGTTCATGCATCTCCTCATACATACCCGCCGATTGTTACGACTCCTAACCTGACCACTTTCAAGTATTTGGCATACCTGATCTTGCCATGTTTTTCTCGGTCTTCCTCTGCTTTTTTTTCCCACTAACATTCGCCTCATAATCCCAGGTAAAAAATAATAAACATAACTTTAAGTTTGGGACAGGGAAATTATAGAATTAATTCACTAAGTAGACAGTTAGCACCCCACGCCCTTATGAATGTTTGATCGAAAAATAAAGATGTTTGCTTTTTGCTAAAATTTTAATGTGTACAGATTATTTATTATACAGGGTCATTCATTTTTCGGTTTAAAAAAAAAGCTTAATAAAACACACTCAGCGATACATTTTTTATGAAAATTTAATTAAATTATAAAGTTTGGACTTTGCCATTTAGTGTGAAAAACAATATCATTCAAATGGCAAATTCAAACTAAAATGAAGTTTGAAAAAACTATAGTAGGCATGTGTTTTTTTAATATTATTTCGAGAAATAAAAATACTTTGTATTTTGATCCACTTACATTTTTATTAACCAACTAGTTTTGACAACAACCTGTTTCCCTCTTCAGGGTTTAATTTATGACTTCATAAATTTATGACAGTCATTAATTATGACATAGTCATAATTTCAATTATGACAAAGTCGCAGTCATAATTTATGACAGTCATAAATTAAACCTTGAAGAGGGCAACAGGTTGTTGCCGAAACTAGTAAATATATCAATATGATCCACAAAGTTAATGCTTTCAATATTCAAAACATGTGTTTTTTTTATTTAATAGATGGCTCAAGGCAGTCTTGTCACGATTGTGTTTGGGTCGCGGTTGGCTTCGGGCCGGAGGCGGCCGCGGAAGACTGTTTGCTCAGGCCACCATACAGAGGCTGCGGGAGATCCTGGACAGCATCATAGTTCCCGGGGACACCTTGCTGATGGAGTGTCTCGAAGCCAACCTGCCTAGGATCATGAAGGCCCTCTCTCCCTTTGCCACGAGAGAAGAAATGTATAGTAAGTGGCCCGTTTCTTCCTGTTCAGTCCCTCATTCAAACCTGTACAGGGCATTTGTATATACATACTTGCAATGATAGATATAGTCAACATTTTGAGGGTGTCCAAATACTTGTTCACAAAATCTGGATTATCTCCAATTACAGGAGTTATTTTCATATTATTTTTTAACATCTCATCAAAGAAGAAGAAGAATATGGAAGTCTGGGCATTTACGGGGGGTCGTCAGCCCCGTAAATGCCCAGACTTCCATATACTTCTACATCTTTGATGAGATGTCAAAAAATAAAGATTTACTCTATTTTGTATATAAAAAGCAATGATAACTTTGTGGTATGGTAATAAAACACTCTCCTTATCATCCATTGTTTACTTTGTCCATCGTCAGGCCATTAAAACAAAATTATTACGATTTGACATTTGGATAAAAATAAAATTTTTAAGGAGAGAAAAAAGACAAATGAATCACAATGTGAATATTTTCAAAAGTGGACTCTAGGTTCAGTCTTTCTTTCTATATTATAGTTTGGCAAATCAAACCCTTATCCGCACCCGATGGTGCATAGGGCACTGCATCATATAAACGCAGTGTTGTCTAGATTATTAATACATGAAGAAAAGGTCATCAGCTCTCCGCTTCAGGTACCAGCCCAGGATAATATTCAATAAATATTACAGTGAAAAATCATTAATATTTATTTGACCCCTCTCCTGGGAATCGAACCTGAGACCTCCAGTACAGTAGCTGAGCGTGCTGACCTTAGTTTGGAATCTAAAATCTAATACAACCCGAGAGAGCACTAACAGAGAGCTAATACACGCTTTGAAGAGTTGGCCATAATATTCAGACTTTAGAAAATTTGTACTAACGAATTTCAAACGGGTTTTTTTTACGCCTGCGAACTGCTGGTGATGGAATTTAATAATTATAAACATACAGTTAAGATCTTAATAAAGAGATTGGTACATAATATTCATATAAAAACATTAAATATCAATTTCTTCTTTTCTGTTTTTGAAATGAGGCCGGCTCAGAAAGTAAAAATACACTTCCTGTCCTTAAGCATCAATTGACCGAATGGGTAGAAATACCTCTCCCTTCCGAAGTCTATTAATAACAAATAGGGTGTTGGAAAAAAGTATCAAAGCACTACCAAAAAAGTATGATATTGTTTATCAGATATAAAAATATTTAGTGTAAAACATTACATCATTTTCAGTTTAATTTGTTCTAAAGTTCAGAAAGCAGAATTTTAAATTTGATCTTTGAGTTGACTGATGCTACACTTAAATTAATTTACTTGCTATTTAAAAATCTACAACAGTATCCTCTTGTTTTTTTTCAGATTTGCTGGTCAGCTTCATAAATCACATTGAATCTCAAACACCACCGTGCCGGAGAAGTGCTGCAAGTTGCATAGCGGAATTATGTCAATATCATCAGAAAAAGTTCATAATGCATATTGTGAATTCTGCTATAGGTAAGCTTTCTGCAATAGTTGTACACCTAGTGAATAAATAGCGTAATGAATGCCTGCTAGGCACATCTCCTACCTTCCAGTTAAAATCGAATTATTATCAATGTATAAAATAAAAATGCATCTTCAGAATCATGGTATTCGCTTTATTTTTAACTTAAGGAAATATGACCATGTTTCACCCTGTCGCACTGAATTAAAATGGCTTCATTTTAAACAACGCATATATTCACAATCTCTCGCCCTACTATATAACATTCTTCACGACCCCAGTGCACCAATTTATCTTGTAGAAAACTTTGTTTACCTTTCTGATCATGGTCTATCGCTTCGCTCTTCCCAAGAGAGAACACTCTCCATTCCTTGCCACAACACAGCATTCCTCAGTAATTCCTTTACTGTCCAAGCGGCTAGACTCTGGAATGAACTACCTCTACACGTAAAAAATGCACCTTCTATTTTAACCTTCAAAAAACGCCTGAAACATCATTATCTTACCTTAGAACCCCAACTGTCCATCTCCTCCTCCCCTGACCCCTCCTCTCTTCCTTAAATTTTCTACCTGATTCCCTTTTCCCATGCCTTCCTTACTCTATCGCCATTTTGTTTTTCTATTCATGTTACCCTGTTTAAATTCTTAATTTGTAATTATGCTCTCTTATGTTTCTTTGTTATTCTTTTTTCTTATCCTTGTCTTAACCTGTTCAAGCATTATCTCCCCACTAATTTCTAACAGACATCAAAAGGTACAAGCCTAGATCGTTCACACTAGTCTGTTGGTTCACACTGGTTGGTTGGAAGATATTGCTTTATAGCAATAAGCCCGCCAATGTACACACATATTGTACAAAAAGTTCAAATAAATAAATAAATAAAATAATACATATTGCGGGCTGAATATCATATGGGTATTAAAGGTGATATTTTGTGTATATATATGTATGTGTGTTTCATAAATGTTAATATTAAATTTGTAGATATACGGTCACTTAAAACATTGTACGTCTCCAAATAAACCAAATATGATTGTAAACTTTACCTAAATTTTGATCAATCCTCATTATTTTCATACATTTATTGATATGTTGTTATCTTAGAGCAATATTCCCTCTGTTGTACGGGTTCTCATTGATTAAAAATAAATACAGTCGAACTCGGTTAAAACGAGGATGAAGGGACCGACTGAACTTGCTCGTTATAACCGTTCTTCCTTAAATCCGAGAATAGGTATAGTTAGGTATAATAAGTTTTTTTAAACATACCAATCACATGAAGTATATTATCTGGAATGGTCACATAACACAATATGTCGCAAATGAAACAAAATTCATACAATTCACCCATTACACACATCGCTCACTCCTTTCAAGAACGTCATAAATAAAAAATCCACAATTTTCAGTTGTGCATGTTTTCAGAATGCCCAGAAAATGTACTATATCCCAGCAAAAGAGGCATATTTTTAACTTAATATTTACCCGCTACAGGGCAGAAAGTGTTGTTTTTGGATTTTGAAGAAAAAGTATTGTTTATTAATTTTTTTTAAATATACCAAATATTTTTCAAATGGAGAAAAAACGTTCAGGTTTTACCTATAAAGATGTGTTAAATATGACATTTATTTTTAATACATTATATTATATTTTTAAACTTTAAAAACGTTCTCCTGAAAAATAAAGTTTTTTGATTTATGACGTTCTTAAAAAGAGTGAGCGACATGTCATTTGTCCTGCTCTAGAATTGATCTGACATTCCCCACCTCGTAATGTTTATTATACAATGTCCATAGTAAGCATAGAACATACAAAATATGCAAACTATCGTACATATCCCCGAAACAAGCATGACCTTCAAAAACTAAAAAATAAGTTATTTATTGGAATAAAATAGGTCCTTACAGACATGACAAAGCTTGCAATTTGCAACATGCAATTCAAACCCATATGCGCGAAACCTTTATTCATTGTCGGTGACAACACTATTTAGTACTTAGAGTCATAAACGTAATCCGATCCTGACGGCAACGGTCTAATTGTCCCGTTGGATTTTATTGCTTAAGGTCGAAAATGTTTTAAAATATTCAAATACATATTTACAACATTAGAAAAAAAGGAGATCTCTTTTTGCTCGCTGTAGTCGAGAAGTTGCTCGTTATAACCGTGAATAAATGTATGGAGAATACCAGAAACCAAAATTTCAACGAATGTTTCCTCGTTATATCAGAGATCTCACTATAACCATGCTTTTAGTAACTGAGTTCGACTGTAATAAACGAATAATAAATAAAAATAACAAAAAGCTCCTATTTATTTAGATTTGTATACATGGTGTGTTTATTTCAGATGCTCTGACCAATGACTCAGCTAGTCAGCAAATGGTGTTAGGCTGGTTCGGCACTTTGAGAGCTCTGTTCCATACTAATCCACTTTCTGGCCTTCCTCCCGATATTATACCCGTTGAAAAGTGTATGCAGGTAACAAAACTAATTAATATTCATACACTTGTCACCTGAATGGAGAATGATCCGTAGTCACATACAAGTCAATTGTATTTTTATTATTTCTTGAATTTTTTTGCACATATTTTGTGACCCGCATAGTAAAATAAAACTTTAAAATCTTTATTTTTAACCACATATATTTTTATTGCTTTTCTCCAACCTATTCGACAAGAATTTCATCATCTTCATATCCATCCTGAAGATGACAAGGTGCTTGCTGTAACCGCTTGTTAATTAAAGTGGTTAGAAAGAAAGTTAATGTTTTATTTTATATTTTTATTTTTATTCATTTACTAGCTGTACCAAATCACATGATTATGTGTCATTGTGTCTTGTTCGATGGAAAGAAAAGCATGTTTGAAATCACCAATATGAATCTCAATAAATTTGTTAGGAATAATTTAATTATCTTATTTAAAGGTATTACTTTTTAACCAATTGGATGATATGGTATAGGAACATAGAACATAGAGAACCTTAACATATTGTAAACCAGACGAATGCCGTGGATCTTCCTCGAAAGACATCTAGAGGAAGACAAAAAATTCATGGATGAATTCAAGATAACGTAATTCGAAGGCATGGCCTAGGTGACGTTGTCTATGATAAAAGTACCTAAAACCTGAGAATGAGGAGAGCTGACCCTAACAATGTACAAAGATGATAAGTTGGGATGGAGCCAGGAAGAAGAAGAAGTCAGTTAGTTTTAGCGTGTTTCTTTTTTTAGATGTACTGGATATGCCTGCAGTTTATCGACTCCAAGTCAAGTGATCACAATGTACAGAACTCTGCCATGGAGTGTCTGAACGTGCTGCTGAACGAACCCAGTCCTGCCCTGAGGTCCGCATTGCTGGACCCCAATGGGCCGGCCACTCTGATGGCTGCCGCTAGCGAAAAGGGCAAAGGAAAATGGCACCACAGATCTCTGAGTAAGTACTCTCTTTTGTCTTTTCTACTCAAGTGCTAAAATTCAATTGTTTTGAAAAGTTTTTGAATAAAGAACGGTGGCGGCTACGTCGGATGAGGCTGTGGTCACTCAGGTAGGTCCCTAAAGGTACAGGAGACGTATCAAGCCGTCAAGTTTACAGAATTGTTGGGTAATATATCCAAAAAAATTCTACATTTATTAATGTATATGTTAATACGTGACGCGTTTCGTCTTCTTAAGATATTATCAAACACTGACTAAAAATATTTACAAAATGTCCTTATATATCGCTCACTCCTTTCAAGAACGTCATAAATCAAAAAACTCCATTTTTCAGGAGAACGTTTTTAAAGTTTAAAAATATAATACAATTTGTTAAAAATAAATACCAAGCCACTTGTAGAACTTTTTACTTTGTAACAGATCTTTTAAGGTAAAACCTGAAGGTTTTTTCTCCATTTGAAAAATATTTTTTATATTTAAAAAAAATAATCAAACCATACCTTTTCTTCAAAATGCAAAAACAACACTTTCTGCTCTGTAGCGGGTAAATATTATGTTAAAAATGTGCCTCTTTTGCTGGGATATAGTAAATTTTTTGGGCATTCCGAAAACATGCACAACTGAAAATTGACGAATTTTGATTTATGACGTTCTTGAAAGGAGTGAGCGATATGTACTAACAATAATTGCTATTATTAGGTCTAGGAGTGCATATAATCCACAAATCCCTCCGAAATACCCACCATTATATCGTAGTCGTACAGGAGAAAGTGACCAACTGACAAAACGTAAAATTTTCAGGAGGGCCATTTAAATGACTTTTGCTTGGTAAGAAAATAAACATCAATGCAGCTATTTATTTTTATCAAGTCAATATATTATACTTCAAAGTTTAAAATCGCTTTGGGTATTTTTCAGGGCAATATTAAGCTAGTGAGATATCAAATAGTTCATAATCACGTTTTTGTATCAAATGCACTTGGTCACTTTCTCCTGTATGACTACGATATGTACTCCTAGACATAATTATTTCAATTATTGTTAGTATATAAGGACGTTTTGTAAATGTTTTTAGTCAGTGTTTGATAATGTCCTAAGAAGACGAAACGCGTCACGTATTAACATATACTACATACATAAGTAAATGTAGAATTCAAATCCAATAAACCTTGTTTAATTTTGGATATATTATCCAACAATTCGATAAAGAGTACCCTTTTTTACACCATAATACTGCCTGTAGCTACATCAGAATTTTATATACAATTATCTCCTAGGTTCTGTCAGTATGGTGCAGTCCGTATTGTCAAAAGCCTCATCATCAGTAAACCTCAACGAACCGGAAGAAATGAGCGAAATGTCCGACTTCCCTACATTCCAAGGAAGTCTGATGTTCTCTAGCATATCCCAGCAGCAAACTCCATACCGGAGTATGGAAGATCTCAGTACCAGGGTGAGTGTATAATCTATAATCTAAATTTCTAACCTTATCCGCACCCGATTTTGCATAGGTCACTACATCGTACAGACGCAGTATATCTCAATTGTTAAATGCACGATGGAAGCATGATTTAAGCCCTGCGCTTCAGATACCAGTCCAGGGTAATATTGAATAAATATAAGAGTGAAAAAGTAATAATAATAATAATAATAAAACCCTTACCCGCACCCAATGGTGCATAGGGCACTACGTAATGCAAACACAGTGTTATCTTGATCGTTTACACATGAAGGAAAGGTGATCAGCCCTCCACCTCAGGTACCAGTCCAGGGTAATATTGGATAAATAGTGCAGTGAAAAAATCACTAATATTTATTTTACCTCCTCTGGGAATCGAATCCGGAACCTCCAGAACGGTAGCCGAGCGTGCTGACCATTACATTACGGAGGCGAAAAATTACTTACATTTATATTGAGCCCCCTGGGATTCGAACCTGGGACCTCCAGCGGGGTAGCCAAATATGCTTGCTGACCACAACACTATAGAGGCGGACAAAAATCTAAATTTAGACTAGGTCAATTGCGATTCTGGCCTTTTGGGCCATTCTGGGCTATTGATATCTGACTAACTGGTTATAAACACACATTTACGACAGCCCAATAGATGAGCCAGTGATGGGGAAAGGTGTTGGGCGCTGGAAGTCAAAAAGCATGTTGATTCAATGCCGATTTGTATTCGTTACTTTTTCATGGTTTATATTTTTTCTAAGTTTTTGATGTAAAATGGTTCAATGTGTTAATAGACTTCTTTTATATAAGTCGTTATTTAATTATTTTTCCAAACCTCGTCTAGTTATGAAGATGAAACAAAATACTGTAATATCAATTGTATAAAGTTGTGTAGTACTTTTTTCAAAATTATTTTATTGATAGAAGTTTTAAGGAAATGATGTACCATTTATTGTTTTGATTCTGGTGGCTGCCAAATTTAAGAAGGTTTAAAAATACAGAAGTATTTGATGCGGAAAAATAGCTGTTTAAATAATTCTCTGAAAAATAACATACCTGTCTTAAATATTGCTTCAAGCCTTTTTGTTTCCCTGGATGGATACATATGCAGAAGAACGAATGATTTTAGCTTTTTAGAAGGCAAGCAATCAGTATTAATTTGTAAATAAAATGCTCTAATTTCTTGCAACTACAAGTTTTATGTTCCATATTGTAATAATATAATATGTGCCCAACATTGGTATCTTTATATTTTTCGACAGTCAGTAATTTTCAGATTAATCTTTGTTTTTTTTTGTTTGATTACTCCAGGAAATGAACACACCAGACTCCCCCCGCAGTTCCATCATGAACGAGTCCATCAGACCAGAGATGACCCCTGAACAGTTCACGTCATACGTGAATGCAAAGTTTTCAGAAACTTTCACGGAAAAGGAACAAGACAATGTTGACAATGCACAAAGTAACGATGAACTTGATGACCAACAAAGTGTCAAATCAAACCATAACTTGAAGGTATGTAAATCTTGCCAGAAATATAGCAAACTCGGTCTTGATACATTGTTTGCGGGAAACGCTAAGAAGTGTCTTTTACGTATTATTGGTAGCAAAGGTGTGGCTTCCATACAGGTAAAAAGGTAGTGCCTATCCTAACTTACCCGCGTGATATATTAAAACGCAACCAGTACCCACCCTACCTTACTAAGTAGTACAAGCTTACCTTAAATCTTCCTCTTAGGTCAGGGTAAGTTAAGGAACCTAACTGGTAAAAGTAATTGTTGGTTTTTTATTTCAGACAAATATTGGCACATTTTATGATAATGATGTACCATTGAAGTATTGCGCCCGATTGCTAGTCAGCCGATTTCTTTTATCCGGTTTTTCAGGTAAATACATTTTTGAATATTCAAACAATATGTTAAGTAATTCTAAAAACAAAAATATTCTTGAAGGTTTTTTGTGGCACATTTTATAAACTTAATAAAATAAAAATGAAAACTATTATTTTAGCATTTTTTTCCAATTGGTTTCAACAAGCACCTTCTCGTCTTTAGGGATGGATATGTACTGATATGTATGAGTACATATTAATCCTCGAAGATGACAAAGTGCTTGTCGAAACCGGTTGGAAAAAAGTATCAACCATAATAGTACTTACAACATTTTGAGTGTGTCCAAATACTTGTTCACAAAATCTGGATTATCTCCAATTACAGGAGTTATTTTCATATTATTTTTTGACATCTCATCAAAGATGAAGAAGAATATGGAAGTCTGGGTATTTACGGGGCTTACGACCGTCATAGGCTGGTTTAAGTGATCACTCTACACACGTGATTCATGAACAAGGTTTCTAAATTGGTTCATATTTATATGTAACTTCCAAGAATTTGAGTAGTGTGGTTGTCAATAATGGGTGGAATTGGTGAATGTTGCACGTGTGTAGAGTGATCACTTAAACCAGCCTATGACGGTCGTAAGCCCCGTAAATGCCCAGACTTCCATATTCTTCTTCATCTTTGATGAGATGTCAAAAAATAATATAATAGTACTTAGTTTGAAAATGCCATAACAAGGCGAAACAATTGTCACAATTTTTATTTTTATTTCTTTTTAATAATAAATACAATTTAGTAGATACCGAAAATCGGTATTTGATTTTAATATTTAATATATACACTTAAAAACATAGTTCAAGTTTGATTTTATACAGTTTCAAAATTTATTTGACAAAAACCTTTCGAGTTTCTAAAGTAGAAACCATTTTAGGGTTTAACACAAGGACTTTGTCTCATTTTTGGAGAGGAACAGCGTTACTAGAATAAGATGTTTTATAAGTAGAAATATCTAATTAATAAATAAAAATGTAACGTTTTTTGCACCAGTGTTAAAACTTTAAAAAATTTAGTTTTATAATAGTAATTTAAATTTAGTTTTATAATAGTTTTATAATAGTAAAATTTTGTCCGCCTCCGTAGTGTAATGGTCAGCACGCTCGGCTACCGTTCTGGAGGTCCCGGGTTCGATTCCCAAGGGGGGTAAAATAAATATAAGTGATTTTTTCACTGTCATATTTATTCAATATTACCCTGGACTGGTACCTGAAGCGGAGGGCTGATCACCTTTCCTTCATGTGTAAACCATCAAGATGACACTGCGTTTATATGACGCAGTGCCCTATGCACCATTGGGGTGCGGATAAGGGTTTTATTATTTTTATTATTATATTTTTTTTTCAACCTAATTTTATTTTTAATAAATGTTTTAATTTTTTTTTCAGGTCGAACAATATCCGACAGATCTGTGCGTGTTTCCGTCAAAGCTCTGGCCATTTCATGTCTGTCTTCGATAGTCAATATGTATCCGGAGTGTCTCGTCATGTATTTGGATAAAGATGTTGATTTACACAATGTGTCAGGTATAAGAAACTTTAGAATAAACACAGAAATATCTAAAGTGATACAACTAATCGAGGTAGATCTCCTGGGTAACTTTGAACAAAACCAAATTATTTTTAATTTAAGTTTTCCTTAGTAAATACTACTATTACTTAAAATCTATTAGAGGTGACACGTGTTTCATATCATTTTCAAACACCGTATGTGATGCTAAGTCTAAATTTTAGAGTTGTGTCTTGGGACGTTAAAGGTTATAGAGGGGGTAGGAACTGTTTCTTATTTTTATTTATTTATTTTACCCTTAACATCCCAAAAATACAACTCTAAAATATTGATTTTGCTTCAGGTACGGTGTTTGAAAATCATGCGGAACGCATTGAAATATGTCACAATAGATTTTAATAGATAGTGGTATTTACCAAGTAAAACTTAAATTGTAAATGGATAGATTTTACTATAAAGTGACTGCCAAATCAACTAATGAAACCAAATAATTTTATTTGGAAATTTTCATTTCACTAATAACCTTTCTTAAACACAATTTCCTACTATATGAAAACAATTTAAAAAACATTCAATGTCAATGTGAAAAAGGTTTGGCATTGCGTTGCAAAGTAAGCGACTGTATATTTTCTTCTGTTGAGTTTTTTGTGGTTTTCTCATCACTGAAGTAGGTGCGGAGAAGTTCTCATGAATAGGTCACACTTGACCATCCTACCCAATCCTCACATTTGGTTATTAAGATAGATTTAAAGTCCTTTCATCGAATATAATAAGCCTTACGTTATAATCAAGGCTGGTAATAACTGCAACTTCAATATATAAAAAGATTTTGGATGTGCAATTATTCATTTTGATTATATACAATGACATTCATAACACAAACAAATTCAATATATTCACAAAACGAATGTGAAAAACCGTACAAAGTTACCCAATTTGTATGGCAATGTTTTTATATTTTTAAAATGTTGATTTTTCTAGGTAACTCTGAGTTTTCTAATGTGTCTCACAATGAGATGATGAACGATTTCGTATTCGAAAGAAATGTCTGCTATCAAGAGTCCATGACTGACTCGTATGGCCAGGAACTTCTCAGCAAGAGCATCGACTTGATGAGCCAACTCAGCAATCCGGGAAGTAATAACTCCGGAGTGAGTCAGAGGATGTCTTCTTCCATTCGTAGGGAAAAATTCAAAACTGTTCTGCAAGAGAGTGTTGATAACAGCTCTCTGGCTTGCATTCCTAGCAATATGCTCGATAGTAAACAGACCCAGGCCCAAAATACAAGCCAAATGGGCGCTAGCTTTATGAGTGGGGATTCGACTAACCAAGGAATGACCGCGAGTAATTTCACAATGGCAAGTAATATGACAAAGTCGCGCGACCAACAGTCCTCCGATTACTTGATGACAACAAGCGTAGATCCTTTAACTTCGAGTCTCGAATTAGAAATGAAGTTTGACTATTTCGGCGAATCTTCAAACAGCCTCGACGCTCCAAATCCCTCAGATGACAACAAAAACATCGAAGAAAAGTTCCAGGACATGTTTCTCAAAAGCGACGGAAACACCGTTGTCGAACGGCAGATTTCCAACGAATCTAAAGGATCCACGAAAAGCGACGAAATCGATGAAGGTAGACTTTCTAATAAAGAGCCCCCGATTCGAAAACATTCGTCAGAAAGAAGCGTCATGAATCAGGAAAAGATTTTAGAAACCGTTGAAGAAAATTCGAGAATAGACGATGAAGAGTCTTACAGGTCGGAATGCGCCGAAAAATTGATATCTAAATCGGTAAAATCGGAAGATAATCTTGCAGACGGTCCGAATGAACAAGACGCCGGTCCACAGCACATGTCCGAGTTGATATACCTGATGAAGGATCACGCTGACCCTCAAATAAGAGGTCTGATCAGGGTCTGTATCGGGGTGTTCCTCAATTCCGTAGTCCACGCGTCATCTGGTGATTATCACAAGTGGAAATCGTTTTCTGCGGTCCCTAAAGATGTCGCTGATAGAATGGTGCTCCCGGACTTGGTGAAAATTATACTAGAGGTAGATAGATTGATTTTCTTTAGCCTCTGTTTTTTTTACAAATTTTTTACCAGATTTGAAACTTACTTAACCACTTAACAGTTAAATTTTTGTGAGAAAATGCGTCAATGCAGGATATTGTCTCTAATAAGTTGAAACAAGACTAACCAAACACTGCTCGGGTTAGTTAATAAAAACAAATTCATAAATATATTTGCTCAGGCAAATCAATACCAATAAGTTGGAATACGATTTGCCCGAGCAGCATTTGGACTCATCAATACAATATACACCAACAAAAGCATATTACTAGGATGAACTGGTTAACTATAAAGAAATTGTCAATGTATATTTGTTTTAATGTAATGTACCAATAATATCCGCGGTATTCAGCCAGATCTAGCACCCAGATTGTATAATTTTGCACCACTTAAAATAGAAAAAATGTTAAAAAGTGACATATTATTATTGAATGGGAAGCGAGAACAGTTTAAAGTTGGTCACCCCATCAAAATAAGTATTATTATTAATAATAATAAAACCCTTATCCGCACCCCAATGGTGCATAGGGCACTGCGTCATATAAACGCAGCGTTATCTTGATCGTTTACACATGAAGGAAAGGTGATCAGCCCTCCGCTTCAAGTACAGGTACTGGACAGGTCCAGGGTAATATTGAATAAATATTACAGTGAAAAAAAAATCTCCGCCTCCGTAGTGTAATGGTCAGCACGCTCGGCTACCGTTCTGGAGGACCCGGGTTCGTTTCCCAGGGGGGGTAAGAATAAAATAAAAAAATAAATTATTATTATTACAATGTTAACTTCCAGTTTTGTAAAGAATCATGGATTTTTTAATTTTATTAAAAAAATAAATAAAAAAACACTTTGAGTTAGTCAGTCTAGAAATGTGAATAGTCAACTGTTATTTTTTCAGTTACCCAATTGGAATGGTGTTTGCTACTTTTTCTCAGATTATATTTCTTTTCAGCTTAAGTTTTTGCTGTCGAATTGGCAACCAAGTTGCCAGTATTAAGTTACAACTTATTTCAAAGAATTCATAAAATGTGATTTATATAAAATGCAACGTTGATATTTTTCAGGGTTTATCAGATGACATACATTCCTGCGTTAATAACTCTTTAACAGCCCTCGGCAAGTGTATGGAATCCATCACACTCAGCAACCAAATAGCCATCATTCCGACGGCACTCAATTCTCTGCGTGTTGTAGAAAGTAACCCTTATTGGCTTTGCAAAGTCAACCTGTGTAAACTCTACGAAAAGTTCCCGTACCAAAGGTTTGTAATTTCTATTTATTCTTCTAACTCTTATCTGCACTCAATAGTGCATATGGCTTCAAACATTAGTGATGTTATCTTGATCGCTAGACACGTGAAGGAAAGGTGATCAGCCGGGCGCTTCAAGTATAGCTATAAATAGGCTTACCATAATTATGAAGTTCTAAACTGGGACAGGAGGGACAGGTAGGAAAAAAAAACAAGTACAGTGAAACCTCTTATAATGAGCATAATTCGTTCCAGCATCTTACTCGTTAAGCTAAATACGCGTTAAGCGAAACATAGAAATGCGCCATCTGAATAGATAAATCGACAGTGGTCGCGTAAACCGTGACAAAATCTAAACCGACCGGAACACCGGGACCCGTGTCTGAAACTGGGACAATCCCGGTCAAACTGGGACGTATGGTATGCCTAGCTATAAACTTAAGTTGATCTAGTTAAGGAATGGTTATTTGGAAACTGGCAGTCGTGAAGTAGAGTTTTTAAGTGGTATTACACAATGTGAACGATGAATGATAAGGAGAGTGAGTGTATTACCATACCACAAAATTAATAATGGTTTTAAAATACAAAATATAACCTAACATCTTCATTCTGGCTCCATCCCAACTTATCGCCTTATGTAGACTGTTGAAGTCAGCTCTTCTTTTACTCAGGTAGTAGGTCCTTCTATCATGTGCAACGTCACCTAGGCCATGCCTTAGAATGAGGATATCTTTCTGTAGCATCTATGAATTTTTTGGTCTTCTTCTAGATGTCTTTCGAGGAAGATACATGGCAATTGCCTGGTTTAACCTAACGTAACTTAACATAACAAATGTAAATATTTGATTAAGTATATCAAAAATCACAGTCTTTTTACTCATATTTAAAGTTACCCAGATTGCAAGTATGTGTGAACGTTTATTTATTGCGGCAGTTTACATTTTCTCCTTTCAGATTTTCTATTATTTTGCCTGATTGGAATAAGAGGAGTTCTTTGGTATTGGAAATCATGATCACACTTTTGAGTGACCAAGACCAAAGAGTGAGAAAAGCTGCTACCGAAGTCATTACCAGGTATAATATTTTGTTACTTTCCTTACTTAGGTTACCATTAACTTTCAGATGGATTTAAGAATACATACGATTGATTGTAACTAGTATAACTTACCTAACTCGGCTCACATAATATAATAATGGTAATTTTTTCAGCAAATCAATTCATATAAAACCACAATACAGTTGGTACTGTTACATTATTTTTATATAGCTATGATTAAAGATGGCGCTCAAAAAATTTACAGGGATTGCCAACTGATAATTTAGAATTATTGAAATTCTTGAATACTTTTTGAGACAGTAACAAAACAAAAAGCCAATTTTAGTAAGGGCGGAAATTACGAATTATCATTGTTCTAATTAACAGACTTACTAACTTGACTTAATGGAATGTCTTCAAATAGTCCATTTCAAAATGAATGACCTTGTTTTCAGAATTTTAACTGTTATTTTCCCTCCAAAACAAGATGTCAACATTTAAAATTTAAAATTATCGGTACACTTTATTACAAAAAGCCAGATTCGGTACCTTAAAAATAGCGGAAATTACCAATTATCATTGTTCTATTAAGACTCTTGCTGTATTTGCTTAGTTCAGTTGAATGTCTTCACATAGTCCCTTAAAATGGCAGAAATTTTCAATTATTATTCTACTAGACAGACTCCTTCTGTATTTGCTTAGTCCAATGGAATGTCTTCACATAGTCTCTTAAAATGGCATAAATTTCCAATTATCATTATTCTATTAGACAGACTCTTGCTGTATTTGCTTAGTTCAATGGAATGTCTTCACATAGTCCCTTAAAATGGTAGAAATGACCAATTATCATTATTCTAATAGACAGACTCTTAATGTATTTGCTTAGCTCAATGGAATGTCTTCACATAGTCCCTTAAAATGGTAGAAATTTCCAATTATCATTATTTTACACTATTAGACAGACTCTTGCTGTATTTGCTTAGTTCAATGGAGTGTCTTCACATAGTCCCTTAAAATGGCAGAAATTTCCAATTATCATTATTCTATTAGACAGACTCTTGCTGTATTTGCTTATTTCAATGGAATGTCTTCACATAGTCCCTTAAAATGGTAAAAATGACCAATTATTATTATTCTAATAGACAGACTCTTAATGTATTTGCTTAGCTCAATGGAATATTTTCACATAGTCCCTTAAAGTGGCAGAAATTACCAATTATCATTATTCTAATAGATGGACTCTTCCTATATTTGCTTAGCTAAACAGAATGTCTTCAAATGGTACATTGCAAAATTTATATCTTTATTTTCAGAATTTTGCCGGTTATCTTCCCGCCAAAACAAGACGTCAATAGGCTGATAACAAACTTGGCCTATTCTCAGTCAGAGACACTGCTGTTCACGAAATCCAAGGCCGATGTGAATTTCCTGAAAGATTTTTCTAACGCGTTTGTTCTGTCGGATTTACCCGGGTCTTTGAAAGTGTTGCGTAGCAAGTACGATATAAGCTGTGGCGACATGTTGCAAGAGAATTTGAAAAACATTGTTTCACTACTGTGCTTCAAATTGACTGAGTCCAGCTGCAAGTTTCTAACTGTGAGTAGTCCATATTCCAAACAAAGAAGATATTTGCTCAAATATGTGTGATACATATTCTATTAGTGTATTTAAATTTACAACATTTTGAGTATGTCCAAATAATTGTTATCTGGATTATCTCAACTTAGGAGTTATTTTTACATTTTTGACATCTCAACATAGATGAAGATGAATATAAGTATATCCAATCCAATTCAACATAGGTATTGTGAACACATATGTACTGTGTCACAAATTTGATCGATATATCTAGAGGTGGAGACTGACCGGAGCGTTTCGTCGTAACATAACGTCGTAACATCGCTCGCGGCGAGCATCACCGAGCATCCGAAACTATGGATGGAGCGCTCGGCTCGTTGTACTGACTGCCTGAATGCTCGCATCGTAACGTGTTACGTTACGACGTAATGCTCCGGTCAGTTTCCGCCTTAGGAGTTCCAAAATTGTTAGTAGTGTGGTTGTCAATCATGGGTAGAATTGATGAATGTTGCACATGTGTAAAGTGATCACTTAACCAGCCTATGACTGGTCATAAGCACTGTAAATACCTTGACTTCCAAAATGAATTTTTGGGCGACAGAGACTTTACTATAATATGTATCCAACTTTTACAAATTTGAAAGATATTGGTTTTTTAAATTATTTTAACACATTGCTATCGGGCAATTTGGATCTGTACAATATTTTTTTGGGATCTCTTCTGCTCTAACAAAAGTAAACAAATAGAACGCTTATAAGCGTCTCTTACTCTTTACTAACAGTATGTAAAAGATGCTAATATTTAATGTTTATAAAATATGTTTTCTCTTTTCTTTCCAGCAAGGTTGCCTGGAGACCCTTTTAGAAATAAGTTTACAGTATCCGCCCACCAAGTATCCAGAGGCATACTTACACTTGGGCCTTTTGGAGATGTGCCTTCAATTACTAGACAGCCGCACCTTATCTGTTACTTGCTGCGAAACTTTACTAGCTCTAGCCACTGAAATTTATGCCAGTAAGTGTAGAGCCAATATAATGTCAATATGATTTCATGTAAATATTTAAATTAACTGCCAATTTGGGTAATAAATCGTATTAAAAGAGGTCTCCCTCATACTTTAGGCAGTAAGGTAATACATAATAACATCATATTACCAGACTTTTATTATGTTATATTACCCAAGTCTGCTTTTGATTTTGGTTTGAATTATTGAATTGCATTATAATTGACTTCTTTAAATTGAATTTGGGTAATAAATCAATTAAAGAGATGTCTCCTCCTTACTTTAAGCAGTCAGGTAATTATAGCATCATATATCGAGATCTTGAGATTTGGATTTGAAATATCAAATTTATTTATTTTATTTACGGCATTACTGCCTTTTACAAAAAATAACATAGAAATTAAAAATTAAGATAGATTACATAGAAAATAATATTAAATGATATAAAATAAAAATAACAATAATGAAAAACGAAAAGATAAGTATAAGTAATAAAACAAATTCAAAACTTGGTGAAAAAAATTGGTACAAATTAAGGAAGCTAATAATCGCAATAAAATTCATAACAAGATACAAAAAGTGGTCTGTAAATTTTATTTTATTTTATTTTATTTTATTTATTTTATTTTATTGGAAGGAAGAACAACAGTTACAATATATGATACATACAGAATACAAAAAATAAAATCATGAGTACCAATTATAGTTCTTCACAACTATACATAAGAGAGGTCTATATAAAGGAAGAGACATGAGACAAGGATGGGATAAAGAGAAAAGGAGATGGCAGTGATAGGAAAAGAAGAAAAGGAAAGGACAGGGAATAGAATTACTTTTTTAGGTTTATAAGATTTCGAACAACTTAGCTTTAAATTTTGAAAGATTGGAGTAGAACATATCAAGGTGTGTACAACATTCATCAAATTTCCCACAACTTCGATAAATAAAGGAATTTTTCGAATAGTTCTTTAAATTTTGACTTAAAGATGTTAAATGATGTATTTAAAATATCAACCAATGGCCCGTAATTATTAAAATTAACTGTTAATTAGGGAAATATTTTCTATTACATAGAGGTCTTCTCTAACTCTAGGCAGTCAGGTAATAATAACACCATATAAAGGGACCTTTGTTATTTTATATTACCCGAGTCTGCTGTTGATTTTGGTTTGAATTATTGAATTGCATTGTAATTAACTTCTAATTTGGGTAGTAAATCATATTACATAGATGTCTCCTCCATACTATAAACAGTCAGGTAATAACATCATATAAATAGACCTTTGTTATGGTGTATAACTCAAGTATGCAATTAATTTTGTCATTTAAAAAAAAAAAAACATTAAATAGGAAATATTAAATTACGCATTATGTGGTATTATACAAGTGTTTAATTTAAAAAAAATTAACATATCATTCCACAAAGTTAATGCGGAATCAATAAATAAAATAATTTTGTCATAATAGCACCATATAATGAGAACATTTTGAGTGTGTCCAAATACGTATTCACAAAATCTGGATTATCTCCAATTACAGGAGTTATTTTCATATTATTTTTTGACATCTCATCAAAGATGAAGAAGAATATAAAAGTCTGGGCATTTACGGGTAATTTAATAATGGGTAGAATTGGTGAATGTTACAAGTGTGCAAAGCGATCACTTAAACCAGCCTATGACAGTCGTCAGCCCCGTAAATTCCCAGACTTCCATATTATTCTTCATCTTTGATGATATGTCAAAAAATAATATATAATGAGAACTATATTATATTAAATAAATTGAGTCTACAGCTGATTTTGGTTTGCTATTAGATTTTTCGATATGGGCTGGATGTATTTATGTGTAAAAATATTCTCTTACAAAATGCCTTAATTTTTTCAAAACTTGCA
Organism: Brachycentrus maculatus; assembly: GCF_059751285.1. Taxonomy (NCBI): domain Eukaryota; kingdom Metazoa; phylum Arthropoda; class Insecta; order Trichoptera; family Brachycentridae; genus Brachycentrus; species Brachycentrus maculatus. The sequence continues at coordinate 393,034 of NW_028281287.1, read as the reverse complement.
TCTGCAGTAACTGCGCTGAAAGTGATCAGGAATGCGCATTATCGGGGTCTGAACTACACCAAGGAACCGACCAAGAAGATGTGGCTGCACTTTGGAGATGAGAATTTCTCCACCAAAGCCGACAGCTTCCTGAAGATAACCCTGAAGATGCTGAATGTGGTCATACACATCATAGAAGACGTTACTCCTTCTCCGTTTCTCCAGAAATCGTCCAGCATCATACCTCCTAGTCCGATAAGACGTTCAAGTAAGTCAATTTTGTCATTTGATTAATTGATTTGGCAGTCACTTCATGGTTAAATCTATCCATTTTTAATTTGAGTTATATGAACTTGGTAAATACCACTTTTATTTTAACACAACTGATTAAAGTAAATATTTAAACTCACAACTATTTACATAATATAATCTATAATATCTAGAAATTGTGGTATTTACCAAGTATAATTTAAATTAAAAAAGTTAATTTTGTTCTATTTTTATATAATAATGGCTAGGACACTCAGAATTATACACCCGTATTGTTACTACTTTGCGTAACGTAATGTAACTCTACTAATTTGTAGAACATAATTGTGTATTTACAAACTGTAACAATAATAGACATGTCGCTCAATCCTTTCAAGAACGTCATAAATCAAAAATCGACAATTTTCAGTTGTTAATGTTTTCGGAATGCCCAAAAAATGTACTATAACCCAGCAAAAGTGGCATATTTTTAACTTAATATTTACCCGCTATAGGGCAGAAAGTGTTGTTTTTGCATTTTGAAGAAAAGTTATTGTTTAATTATTTTTTGAAATAAACTAAATATTTTTCAAATGGAGAATAAACCTTCAGGTTTTACCTCATAGGATCTGTTGCACAGTAAAAAGTTAAATAAGTGGCTTGATATTTATTTTTAAAACATTGCATTTTATTTTCAAACTTTAAAAACGCTCTCCTGAAAAATCATGTTTTTTGATTTATGACGTTCTTGAAAGAAGTGAGGGATGTGTCTAATAGGTAACTGTTACTTTTTCTGTTATATAATTGGGATAGTATTTGTTACATTATCTTTGTTTGTTTTCATCCCAGCTAAAGTTTTTTTTTCAAATATATTAGGAACTAAAAATACGTTATATGTAACCAAATTTGAGCATTGATTAGTTTTAAATGATCTACATAGTTAAATCTTAATTTCTTTTAAAGAAGTCATTATACAATTTACAATGATTAAAGAAAACACTTGTTTTTTACCACTTGAGTTTTATTAAAGACTACATGTTTCAGAAGTTAAACTTCCATCATTCAGGTCTGTATAATAACTTATACTGTATGTTATTATACAGACCTGAATTATGGAAGTTTAACTTCTGAAACATGTAGTCTTTAATAAAACTCAAGTGGTAAAAAACAAGTGTTTTCTTTAATCATTGTAACATGTCTTACCACAAAGTTAATGCCGAAACAATAAATAAAATTATACAATTTAATTACCTAAATCTATAATAAATCTTTTGTATACAATTGAAATACAATTTTTGCAATTATCAAAATAAATAAATTGTTTCATCTTCTTCAATTGGCTGGCAAATCACAAAAGACTGAATTCCTTTATAAGTTAATAACATAAATTGAAGATTTTGGGGCAAAAACCACACGTGTTATAAAACATTTAATTTTTACAGCAGACAATTTTAAAAACCAAATGTTAACAAATTGCATAGCGCAGCATATTTTTTAAACCTGATTTGATGAATATTTTTCCTTTCTATAGTGTGTGTCTAAAAATGAAATTGATAAACATTATTTTCTGCCCAAAGTCTTTAATTAAGTTCCTCGCTGTAGCACATATTCATAAGCTGTTCTTTCTATCCTTCCAGGTGAACACCCGAAGAGAAACAGCGAGTCTTGGAATTCAGGGGAGGTAACATTGCCAGATGAAAAGAGTTCATCGAAAAAGAAAGGTCCATTCAGTTCCACCAATGGGCATTTCAATCCGATAGGCTATTTTGTTAATGATGCCGTTTTTATGAAACTCTTTGGAAACTTGAAGTCGGCTTATTCTAGTCATAAGGTAATAATATTCTGTAAAACGTCATTATTAATTATCTTACCCACAAGCTGAGACAAGCATTATCAATAAAATTAGGAAAGGTGTGTTGAGATGGTTTGGACATGTAGAACGAATGAGTAAGGAAAAAACTTCTTCTCCGTCTTATTCCTCATTGCTGAGGGTTGTGACCCTTGCAGAAGCAATGACTCTTCTCCAGTTATCCCTTGACTGCGCTGCACGTAGCGCTCCAACCACTGAGGTGCCTGAGTAAGGAAAAAACAGTAAAACAAATTTATGAGGCAAATGTAATTGGAAAAAGGAGCAGAGGAAGACGGAGAAAAACTTGGCATGATCAAGTACGCCAAATACTTGAAAGTGGTCAGGTTAGGAGTCGAAACAATCGGCGGGTATGTATGAGGAATGTTTGCGAGGACAGAGTGGTGTGGCATTCTATTCTCTCTGCCTACCCCTGCAGTGAAGTGGCGAGATGGTTAGTTAGTTCTTTGACCTTTTAAGTTTGGCTCCATCTCAAATATCAGAGGGAAGGCTCTTTGACTCTACGTATTCATGTGAACAATCATTTCGAACCGTGAACCTTATTAAAAGCAAACTAAGAAATTATCTTATTAATAAAAACCTGGAAACATGTTAAAAATAACGACATACAAACCTGACTTGACTAAACTTCAAAGGAGATGCAAGGAGATTATTCCCAATAAGTAATGTTCTTATGGGGACCTTACTTTTAAAGAATTTTTTATCAATGAATAAAATCCTTATTATGTGTGAAATCAACTTTATTGAGTATTTCTTGAATGTTTTTCGCTGATACTTTGTGGCACATTTTATAAACTTTATAAAAATTAACAACTTTGTTTTAACCACTTTTTTTTAGAATTATTAGTACACTATAACCAACCGGTTCCGACAAGAACTTTGTCATCATCAGGGTTTATTAAATTCTAAAACATTAAAATACTCATAGTTTATAACATTCCCTTGACAAAAACTTCCACACACTCCGTACACCATATGAAAATATGATTAAAAATATATGATTTAAAAATATGATTTAAAAACTCCTAAATGTTAATTTATTATTAGATTAAAACCAATATTTTTAGCTTTTCCACTTTTTTATTTGACCAGCGACCGGGTTTCGTCGTTACCGACATCATCAGACTGGTGAGAGGCTTTACAAATTTGTATGTTATATATAAAAGAAGGCAGGAGTTGATAACCATGATTTGATATAATTTTATGAGAAATTAATTTAATTTTAGTGAATTTAAGTATTGTATGATATTTTAAATATTTTTTTATAAAGGTTTTTTGTATTGAAAGCACGATTTTATATAAAGTTAAAATAGATTTGTATTTTTTGTAAATGAATTTAAATTATGTAACGAGGTATCAGGAAATGCTGGTTGACGGCTCCTTCCACTAAGCTGTGGTTGTCCGGGGGGAGTCCGAAGTTCTCTGAAATGTAAATTTCCCGGCAGTCATTTCTTATCGACAAGACATTAAGGCATCTATTGTTTCTTTTCTAATGGGTAAAGTAAGGGAGAATGAATGTGTGTTACTTGATCATTTAATATGTCTTTATTATGACAATTTTTTAATCTATTTATTTCCAAAATTTCGAGCCTATCTAATTTTTTACCTTTACTACATTTGTGTAAGATTTTTACATTAAAATTTTTACATTAAAAATCTTACACAAATGTAGTAAAGGTAAAAAATTAGATAGGCTCGAAATTTTGGAAATAAATAGATTAAAAAATTGTCATAATAAAGACATATTAAATGATCAAGTAACACACATTCATTCTCCCTTACTTTACCCATTAGAAAAGAAACAATAGATGCCTTAATGTCTTGTCGATAAGAAATGATTGCCGGGAAATTTACATTTCAGAGAACTTCGGACTCCCCCCGGACAACCACAGCTTAGTGGAAGGAGCCGTCAACCAGCATTTCCTGATACCTCGTTACATAATTTAAATTCATTTACAAAAAATACAAATCTATTTTAACTTTATATAAAATCGTGCTTTCAATACAAAAAACCTTTATAAAAAAATATTTAAAATATCATACAATACTTAAATTCACTAAAATTAAATTAATTTCTCATAAAATTATATCAAATCATGGTTATCAACTCCTGCCTTCTTTTATATATAACATACAAATTTGTAAAGCCTCTCACCAGTCTGATGATGTCGGTAACGACGAAACCCGGTCGCTGGTCAAATAAAAAAGTGGAAAAGCTAAAAATATTGGTTTTAATCTAATAATAAATTAAAAATGCAATTCCATCACGAAGTGTCAGTGGATAATATAAATCTATCCTAAATGTTATTTTTATTGTGTTTTGCGTAGCAACTCCAAATAACAACTATGAATGGAATCGCCCAAAAACAGTATGAAGGCGCGCGCGCATACGTAAAATGGAGCGCACACACAAAAACCTACAAAAATAGGACTGTTGCTTAAATTCAATTGATTGAGTGTATCCGTAATTTAATAAAGGTCTAATTTTAAAATTAAGGTGTACTAGAATTTCAAACAGATTTGGCTACCGAGAATTTTTTTAAATTATTGTGATGTGCATATAAGGTTCTTTGGCTAATAAGTTTGGGACCACTGATCTAACCTAATATTAAACAATATATGTTTTTTCTTTTAATCCTTATCTGAACCCAATAGTGGATACTGGACTGCATTATATCTACAGTGAAACCACTATCTGTCGTTTTTAAAGGGACCTATTAAAATAAACTATGAATGCGGGAAAACAATGAATGCAGAATCAAGAGGTCAATACGCAAATAGATACAACCGAGGAAAGATACCGTCCTCCCAATCTGCACAACCATTCGTAGGCTAAAATTCTAAAAAGAATACATGTTTCAGATGCAAATGCATTTATTTAAAAAAAAAATACAAACCTGAATAGAATTTAAAAAAATACTTTTGTTTTATAACTGTTGTGTATATTTTCGGTTTTGAAAATTGTATTTTTTTCAGCATCGGTTATTGAATGTGCGTTGTAGAAAGTTTTCTTTCAAAGAGTGTGCACGCTTCTGGAAATGCAGGTACAGGCAGCGGCTCCTTTTCATCAATATCGACCTCTCCTGCTATCGGTTACACAAGCTTTCGATAGTTTCTATCCCATACGTTGCCGTTGAATGTAAGAAAATTGGAAATAATGTAAAAAAACAGACAAAATGTACCAAATATGAAGCTTAATTCGAACGATAAATGCGGTAAATGGTGATAGAGAAACTATCGATGCGGTTTAGTTTAGTATGAAATTAAAGTCGGGATAGAAGAAATAAACGATACATGCGGGAAAACGATTATTCGAGGAGAGATAGATAGAGGTTTCACTGTATATATAAACTAGAAGTGAATTGTATGAAAAAATAAGATATTAGAAGTAAATTGTATGAAACAATAAAACAAGTTTTATAATTTATATTTGAAGCACTAAATTTGTGATTTTCCATTTCATAGATTATGCATCCAAAATCATGGTTTTTGAAAGAGATGAATGTAGATCTGAGTGTGAAATATTGGTAAATGGGGAGATTTTGGAACAGGTAGATGATTTCATATATTTGGGTAGTATGTTTTCTAGGGATGGAGAGACTGATAAAGACATAGAAAGGAGAGTGAATGCTGGGAACAGAGTGAATGGTGCACTAAAATCAGTTTTAGCAAATAAAAATCTATCAGTGGAAGCTAAACTGGCAGTACACAATGGATTTCTGGTTCCAACCCTTATGTATGGAAGCGAAGCATGGAGTTGGCAAAAGAAGGATGAAAGCAGACTGAATGCAGTCGAAATGCGATCGCTCAGACGAATGTGTGGCAAAACGATGTTTGATAGATGTTCGAATGATGAAATAAGGAAAGAATGTAAGGCTGAGATAAGCATTATCGATAAAATTAAGAAAGGTGTGTTGAGATGGTTTGGACATGTGGAGCGTATGAGTGAAGAAAGAACGGTTAAACAAATTTATGAGGCGAATGTAGTTGGAAAAAGAAGCAGAGGACGACCGAGGAAAACTTGGCACAATCAGGTTTGTCAAATACTTGAAAGCGGCCGGGTCAGGAGTCGTAATAATCGTCGGGTATGTATGAGGAGATGCATGAATGTAGAAGAGGCAAAGAATGTTTGCAAAGACTGAGTGGTTTGGCGTTCGATTCTCTCTGCCTACCCCTGCGGGGAAGCGGCGTGATGGTTAGTTAGTTAGTTAGTTAGTTTAGATTATGCATTTTAATTATAAAACAGGTTTTTTTAAAAAAAACGTTTCTTTCCATATTTTTGCGAATTCTTACAATTTTTATATTGATTGTTTTTCATATTATTCGGGATTATGTATTTAATATTCAAGGTTGATAGAAATGTGCCATACTAATATTATATTTATCACACAGTTTTCGATTTATTATATTTTTGCTTGCTTCATTGTAAAAAAAATATTCTTTCAGGTAACACTGGACTCCGGTGCAAGCGTATTTTTGAAATTCGTATCTACGATTCTCAAAAGTGCCGCCATACAGTTGGAATTCATGTCCGACAAAGAGGCCAGTGCCGCCGCTGAAGAAATCCTTTTCTACATCAAGTGCCTACTCCCGATAAACTCGGATAACTCCGTATTCTGCGTAACGCAGATATTGAAATGCCTCTCTACCACGAACTTGGTTTCTTATAACAAAGATGTGATGAACTACTTCCAATTGAATGACCCTTTGAAAGAATCATACGGGAAGAAAGACAATGCCAAAAATGTCACCAGTTTTTACACCGATATTCTGATGATAAACTATTTTGATAAATGCAATAATTTCGAATGTCCAAGTGATGGTACTTTTAAGGATAGTAGAAGGAGTTCTACAGATTCTAGGATATCTCGAAATTCTCTCGCTCGAAGGAATTCAAACGTCGGAAGTGATTTGAGTTTAGAGAGAGAATGCTGTAAGGACGTTATCAAAATTTCCCAGAGCAAAGTGGACAGAAGATGGAGCACCAACAAGCAAGATCTAGGAAGATACTTGAGACTGATTGAACCAGTTGTGATACAAGCACTCAAGGTATGATTGTGTTGTGAAAGACGTGTAATGAAGATGCCACTGCTAGCAAAAAAATATGATTATAGATGTCACTATTAAGACACTAAGGACAAGAAAGGTATTTTTACCTGTTTGGTCGATTGATGCTTAAGGACGGGTAGGGTATTTTTACCTCCTATCGGAAAAGAAGGAAGTATTTAATGTTTTTTAAGAATAATATTTAGCAATCTCTTCAAGGTCTTAACTATGTGTACACAATTATCGAATCCCTTCGCTCGTCCTTAGTGTGTATCAGTGGCGTGCCTAGGGTTTATCAGTAAGGCAAGCCCATTATTTTTCACATTCGTGAATATATGATATACCTATAATTTCTTCTCCTCATATCATTCCCAGTATAGTAAGCACCCTGAAAATGTAACTTTCGCAAGGTATAGCCATCACCTTGAAATAAAGAAAATGTTCACTATAATTAAATATCATCCTCAGATATCAACCATCACCAATAAGTACCATCACCATATAATGGCATGCATAGTGTTTAATAATCGTCATCGGAATCCATAGATATGTATACATACAACAATAATGGTTGATAAAGTATATATGGTATGTTTATCAATTTTGATAGGATTTTAAAAAATAATATGTTTTAAAAATAACAAGCTTTAAAAAATGGAAGCTTTGCGGGTTATTCTTCCGCATACCGGTTAGGTTTACAAAACATTTGTAAATTATGGCCGATTGTTACGCCATGAGTTGAGCGATTGGTGGAGTATCAAGATTATTCCTTTTGAACATAGGTGAGAATGATACAATCAAGTTGAAGCACCTTTAAAAAACATCTCATCTGTAGGGTGAATAATCCAGTATCCGATATAATAATAATATTCATATTGTTAACTTTTCGTTTAGTTAATAATTTGTTTAATTTTCAAGTTCATATGTTTTTCCAGAGTTACACAATTCAAAATAACACATCTCTGCAGTGCCGGGTTCTGGAATTACTCAATCAACTTTTAGCGTTAAGGGTTAACTACTTTCTCCTGGATAGTGATCAGGTTTTCATCGGATTTATACTGAAGCAGTTGAAGAATATTGAAAACCAAGAAATTCTGTAAGTTTTAAATGACTTTTGTTTATCAAATAATCTCATTTACTTATTTTAAATATTACTTATACTTAACTACCTTTATAAAAAATAGATTTGTTTTTGAAATTTAGACAAATATGTACATACATAGAAGGGTGATGAAATTTCTTTTAAATGTACACCAAAAAATGGTATTTGTTTATATTTTGTTTTCTTTTTGAAAATTCTGTATTGTAAGTCATTCATAGGACGCTTTCTATTCACTTTGTTGTCCATTTTCTATGTAAAAATCTATAAAAAAACTATGTGGACATATCGACGTGTCCTACGTAAAGTGCTCTAACTACATTTTTGTCAATTTTGAGATATTTGGTATATGTTATCAACTGACCGTTATCTTCTCATATAAAAAAAAAATACACTTAGTTTTCAGGCGTATATAACGCTATCTACATCGAATTTTCAAAATAAACTGAACTCCTAAAATGTTAACCACTTAATTTTGACAAAGCATATAGTTTTGAAACAATTTAATAAATTTTTATCGTGTTTTTGAATGTATTAATACTTGTTTAGAATTTCAGATTGAACAGTTAATTAGTAAAAAAAAAATGATGAAAAAATCTTCTAATCTCTCTCCTGTAAAGTAACAGATTTGCAGATACTTTACGTAGGGGCTGTCAATGTCTTGTGCATTTTTAAAGGGTTTATACTTAATATTTAATTTTTATTTTCAGGGACTGTGGAGAGCTTGTGCGATGTATATTTACATTCTTAGTCCATCTGTCATCCATAAAGCATCATACAAAACAACAACTTATGGATATACCCAAGGTAAAATGTTTTATTCTGTATTAACCATATTCTTATCACTTTTCATTTATCGATTCGGCAGTCACTTTGTGGTGAAATGTATCCATTTTTTGATTTAAGTTTTTCTTAGTAATTACCACTATTTCTTAAAATCTACTGTGACACGTGTTTCGATGCATTCTGCATCATTTTTAAACACCATTTGCTTTGAAAATGTGTACCGTGTTTAAAAATGATGCAAAACGCATTGAAATAGTGGTATTTACTAATTAAAACTTAAATTTAAAAAATGCATATCTTGCAGAGAGAAAGAAATTTTGTGGAAAGGGAATGTCTATTTTTGGCACAAAAAATCAGTGAAAGCTAATTTGGCATTGTAACGAGTCCTGGCTCCAACCCTAATGTATGGAAGTCAAGCTTTGATTTGGCAAAAGAAGTATGAAAGTAAACCGAGTGCAGTTGGAATGCAATCTCCCAGACGAGTGTGCAGCAATATGTTGTATAATGAATGTTCGAATGGTGATATAAGGAAAGAATGCAAGGCTGAGATAAGCATTATTTGGATGTTTGTTACTATTGTGCGGTGAGCTGGTGGAAGAATATCAGTAAAAGATTGCTAATTCTTTGACATTGGTTTATTCAATTTATAAGTTAAAGTGCCTGCTTTCAAGGAGAGACTAATCTAGAATGACACTTGCTAGACTATGTGGGTATTCACACACTTGCTCCTATATTGTTATCACTGCTATGTCAGCAACATACCCACATTCCTTACAGTTACAAGGTGAAATCTTAACAGCATTACTGAATACCGCCATATGTGTTTTTTTTCCAGTTGATCCAGCTGTGCGACAGTCTGATGGCGAGCGGGGTGCACAGGGAGTGCGCGGAGTCCCTGCACCCCGTCAGCTACAGGGTGTTCCTGTCGGGGCGCGCGCAGGGCCAGGAGGGACAAGTGGCCAAGGAGGTGCTCTTCGCCATGCAGCACAAGATCATGCACGACCCAGAGGTGATACTTACTTCTTCTTCACCCTTATGGGTTGTGTCTTATGGGATTTTAGTCTTGACTCCAGTTTTGTTAGTCAGTCCACCACCTACAGGGTCGCCTCATCGATATCTCGAAGGTCACCACCGAAACCTTTGAGCTGGCAGTCCTGTACCATGTGTCCTGTGGTCTGCTCAGCTCCACATTCACCATCATGGTTATTCATTTTCCCCCACCTCTAGAGTACAAAGTTGATCATTCACTTTGTAACTCTGCTGTATAGCACTGGCTGAGCTGTGTGACGGCAAACTGGGTGAACTTCAATTGCCACTCCGAGATTGGAAGCTATGTAGTATAGATGATACATGTTGCAAGACAGGCCCCACAAAGTGGACTCCAAAATTTTTGAGATGGGAGAATAAAAGAGATATTGAAAGACCTCGAAAAAGATGGCCGCTGTGGGGGTTGGAAATTGGCTGCAAGCAGAAACAACAAAGACTGAATAAAATGAAAGGTTATGGAGCAGTGGAGACGGAAGACTTAGAAGAAGAAGATAGATAGTACAGTATGTATTAGAGTGTACAGTCTCACCCATTTGACCTGAGATCACACTTGACGTCACTTACATTATAGTTTTATGTGTCTTGGTGGCAATTCAAATGTCAAATTACTACAAAGTAATTATTTTCCAGAATTTGCAAATCACAAAATGGAAACTAACCACTCATTCGACTCGCACAAATTATTACACTCAGTCACATACAAGGGCGAGTCATGAACAATTTAGAAAATTTAGAAATACATAAAAATTTAAATACTGATTAAAAATTAATTCCTCGCCATCATTGTCTTTGTTCCTAAATCCCACTCCTTAACCCCCCCCCTTTTAGTTATTACTCCACCCACCTCTACTAATACTTGAATGATTTGTTGCTCGTTAGTTTTTGTGATCACCTGTCGGTGAAAACATCTGTAGTTTTCGAATCTAGTTACTTGAAATAAAACTCAATTAGTGGTCTAATACAAGTGTTTAATTTTTTATAATGTATGTACCAATACACACACACACACACACATATATATATATATATATATATATATATATATATATATATATATATATATATATATATATATATATATATATATATATATATATATATATATATATATATATATATATATATATATATATATATATATATATATATATATATATATATATATATATATATATATATATATATATATATATATATATATATATATATATATATATATATATATATATATATATATATATATATATATATATATATATATATATATATATATATATATATATATATATATATATATATATATATATATATATATATATATATATATATATATATATATATATATATATATATATATATATATATATATATATATATATATATATATATATATATATATATATATATATATATATATATATATATATATATATATATATATATATATATATATATATATATATATATATATATATATATATATATATATATATATATATATATATATATATATATATATATATATATATATAAACATTGGATATTCCCTTCTTATCTGCCTTTGATGCCAGCGTAGAAGGTAAAAATAGCCTTCCCTTTCTTAAGCATCAATTGACCAAACGGGTATAAATACTTTTCCCGTCCTTAATGTGTTAATAAATTATAAAAAAATAAAATTGTTTTGTATTCCCCAGGTGGTCAAGTTGATATCTTCGATCTTGATATTCTCGGAGGAGAACCCCGAGAGCCACTTTCGCTGGTCGCAGCTGGTGCTGGACTCCGTGCTGCAGCTGCTGAAGCAGGGCTGCATGGATCTGGACTCTCCGGCCGCCTACTCCACGCTGGAGACCCTCATGGACTGCCTCCATCCCGAGGTCATACACGAGCAAGGCAGGATCGAGAGCTTCATGAGGATCATGTGCGACAAGCCTCCCGATCAGGTTAACCTTTCCCTTACGGTGCTAAAAACTTTAGTGATTTGTATTTTGTACGCCATATGAAAATGCGAAGTAACAATTTTGTAATGTTAGCTCTGGCAAGTATGGTATCTGAAAACGAGAAAAAAATACATTTTGAGTAGCTGTCGTAGCAGCACAACCATCCAGAAAGACAACTTGTGTGCTACTAAAAAGTGATTGGCGGAAACGGTATCAAGCCGCGTACGCGTGCACACAAAGTATTTACAAATATTTGAAATTAATTTCTAGAGACAAGATTTGAAGCTTTTTTTAAAAAAAAAAAAAAACTAATTTCTGACTTTTTGAAGCGCTACGTGCAGCGCAGTCAAAGGATAACTGGAGAAGAGTCATTGCTTCTGCAAGGGTCACAACCCTCAGCAATGAGGAATAAGACGGAGAAGAAGAAGAATTTCTGATTTAGATAGGCTTATAAAATGATAATTTTAAAATGCCTTGCAAGCGATCAGAGAAATAAAAACATAACAAATCATGCATAAAATAATTCATTTTATATAAATATCAAAATATATTATCGAATAATTCCAATAGAACTTTAAATATTTAGAAACCAAGTACTTTAATAACCTTCCTACAGATATCCGCCTCCATAGTGTTAGTGGTTAGCGCGCTAGGTCTCGGGTTCGATTCCCAAGAGGATCAAAATGAATATTAGTGATTTTTCAGTCTAATATTAATTTAATATGACCCTGGACTGGTACCTGAAGCGGAAGGCTGATCACCTTTCCTTCGTGTGTTTAACAATCAAGATAACACTGCTTCTATACGATGCAGTGCCCTATGCACCATTGGGGTGCGGATAAGGGTTAGAAGAAGAAGAAGAACAGATATTCAAAAAATTAATGGCATTAAAATGTTTTTTTTCATTCTAGGATTCTGCGTCCATAGAAGTCAAACAACGGTGGCTCGCAACAGTTCTACTGATCATGCGAAAAGTAATACCAAACTATTCCGAGAACAAAATTCTGTCGACCTCCAACCAGCTGAAGGCGGCTGAGATCTCACCCTCGGCCATATTTTTCAACATGGAGAATCAGATAGACCCTCTTAACGTCCAAACAGTGAACGAGAACTGTGCCAATCTTTCGGCAGACGTGATCGTCGTACGATTCATGTTCAGAGTCGTGACCTACGCACTGTTGGAACTGAAAAACTGTGATAAGAACCATTTTAAAGAAGCTGAAAATGGGATACAATCCGTTGGCGATATGACATACTGGTGTTCGTTGACAACTAGTTTACTGTGTCAAGTGAAACATATTCTGTATCTCAAAGGTAATTTTTATATGTTTTTTATTCTCAGTTATAATGCCGAAAATGCTTATAATATTTGAGTTGCTTCACCTCAGAGGTAGACGGAGAGAATGGAATTATGTTAAAGGTTAGGTGTATTTTGATTGTCCGCCTCCATAGTGTAAGGGTCAGCACGCTTGGCTACCGTACTGAAGGTCCCGAGTTCGATTCTCAGGGCGGGGGTCAAATAAATATATGTGATTTTTCACTCTAATATTTATTCAATAACACCCCGGGCTGGTACCTGAAGCGCAGGGCCTTCCCTTCTTGTGTTTACGATCAAGATAACATTCCAACCCAACCCAATGCTGCATAGGGCACTTCATCATTTATTTTGATGAAGTGCCCTATGCAGCATTGGGTTCGGGTAAAGGTTTAAAGAAAAAGAAATAATAAATGCAACTCCCATCTAAAAAAAACTCTCATTAATATACTAATTGGGGTCGGGATTTGATGAAAAAACCTACCGATAATAATGCTTGCCAAGACAGCGCAGAGAGCCGGTTACTTGTATGTAATTAGGTTACTTGTGATCAGGTTACTTGTGATCAGGTTACTTGTGATCAAGTTACTTATTATTGTCCATCCGATCTTGATCCCCAGACGGCTGCCAGTTCCCGACACTCGCACAAGACAGCGCAGAAAGCCAGTTACTTGTGATCAAGTTACTTATGACTGTCCATCCGATCTTGTTCCCCAGACGGCTGCCAGTTCCCGACGCTCGCCAAGACAGCGCAGAGCGTGCTGCACTCGGAGCAGAGCGGCCTGAACACGGGCCTGTACGCGCCCGAGGAGAACATCCCGCTGGGGCGCCTGTCGGCCTGCGCGGGGGCACTCGCCTGGCGCCGCCCGCTGCTGGCCGCGCACTGGTGCCACCTGCTGGTCCGCCTGCGCTTCCTGGAGCAGAGGTACTGGAACAGCCTGTTTGGGTTCGTGCAGCGGGAGAACAGCCCCGACAGGAATGTGAGCAGCGAGGTGCTGCAAATTGGGTGCTTCCTGGCTCTCTGCGAACACTTTGTAAGTCACTCTTTTCTTATATTTATGTTCTTCAATATTCCTCAGTTAGTTGTGATTAGGTTAGATTAGGAAATTGACGACGCTCTCATTAACGGTAAGTGTTCCTTATGCTTTTTTTATTTTATTTATTAACCAGCTGTATCTGGCCATGTGTTGCTTGTGGCTCAGTCTTAGTGCTGAGAACTCTTTGTAACTCCTTGGTGCGAAGTACTCTCTTATGGTAGAGAAAGTCCAAAAGAAGTTTCTGAGGCATCTCTACATGAGAGAGTACGGCTTTTATCCTTGGCTCTACCCGACCGAGTTTCTCCAGAGTATGCTTGGCTACAACAGTTTAGAGACTAGAAGGAATGTGTATTTGCTAACGCATTTTTATCGATTGTTGCGCGGTATGATCGATAATCTTGAAATTATCCGGAGCATTGGTCCGTATGTTCCCGATAGTTACCTAAGACAGCGTCGGCATAGATTGTTTAACATTCCTATATACAGGATCAACTTGCCGATAGTTATGCCTGTAGGAAGAGCTACCGCTATAACGAAATACGCTTAAAATAAACACTAACTAGTTTACTTTTATATTTTTTTTTACATAAATGTTAGTAATATTAGTACAGCAGGACCTCTTTTATCTGAACCCCACATAGTCCGAACACCTCTGTAATCCGAACACACTCTCACCCCTCCCTCGCTTCTTAAAAATAGAAATCCGTGCTGCCACTGAAGCAGTAGCAAGTATTCCACCTTCAAGCGCGGTGTCTGCTTTAAATACATGCCTAGAATGGGCTGACCAAGTGGATATTCATATGCCAGAGAAGATGCTTTTACGTAAATTGCGAGGCAAAGCTTTCTACTCTTCATTTAATAAATCTGGACCAACTAATATATTTGATTTATTTCAAAGAGTTGTAAAAAGACATTTAAAATTCCACAATACCCTACAGATTCTCTGTGCCATAGAACGGGGCAACTTGAACTTTGATGTGTTACTTTGAACCCAGTACAAAAAAAAAAAAATCTGTATTTGGTCTACAATAATGAACGTATCGACATGATTCATTGTTTCCCTGACAGGTGACACTTATTGTCACGATACTTTGATCAATACCACGATCTAAATATTTTTTTGTACTGGGCTCAAGTAACACATCAAAGTTCAAGTAGCCCCGCTCTACGGTACTTTCTGCGAACACAGCTCGTTCAAAAGCATGAAGTGGTTGGTATTCAAATTATAATTATAATTATAAAAAATGGCTTCATTTTAAACAACGCATAAATTCACAATCTCTCGCCCTACTATATAACATTCTTCACGACCCCAGTGCACCAATTTATCTTGTAGAAAACTTCGTTTACCTTTCTGATCATGGTCTATCGCTTCGCTCTTCTCAAGAGAGAACACTCTCCATTCCTTGCCACAACACAACATTCCTCAGTAATTCCTTTACTGTCCAAGCGGCTAGACTCTGGAATGAACTACCTCTACACGTAAAAAATGCACCTTCTATTTTAACCTTCAAAAAACGCCTGAAACATCATTATCTTACCTTAGAACCCTAACTGTCCATCTCCTCCTCCCCTGACCCCTCCTCTCTTCCCTAAACTTTCTACCTGATTCCCTTTTCCCATGCCTTCCTTACTCTATCGTCATTTTGTTTTTCTATTCATGTTACCCTGTTTAAATTCTTAATTTGTAATTATGCTCTCTTATGTTTCTTTGTTTTTCTTTTTTCTTATCCTTGTCTTAACCTGTTCAAGCATTATCTCCCCACTAATTTCTTACAGACATCAAAAGGTACAAGCCTAGATCGTTCACACTAGTCTGTTGGTTCACACTGGTTGGTTGGAAGATATTGCTTTATAGCAATAAGCCCGCCAATGTACACACATATTGTACAAAAAGTTCAAATAAGTAAATAAATAAATATTAATTTTTTTATATTTTTTCTTGTTGTAAAATTTGATATTTTGCTTGTGTGTCCTATTGTATACCAAATAAAAGTACATTGTGATTATTTTTTTAGGTTGACAACGGCTTAGAAGAGGTGATATATCTGACTTGGCTCCTGATAAACAGGATCCATCTCCTAGTACGCTACAGCTCTGAAGGCATCGTCAAGGAGCTGATTGATAAAGTCAATAACAATCCTAGCGCTTCTGGCCTCATGTTGCAAGCTATCGCCGCTAGATGTCACCAGTGTATACAGGTAATTTTCGCATACATACATACAAAAATAAAATATATCTAAGTAAGTATATGTAAATATACATTATTTTTTGAAATCTCAACAAGGATGAAGAAGAATATGGAAGTCTGGGCATTAACGGGTCTTACGACCGTCATAGGGTGGCTTATTTGATCACACGTTTAACATTCACCAATTCTACCCATGATTGGCAACCACACTACTCAAATTCTTGAAACTTCTAGATATATTCGTCAAACTCAAAACACAGTATGTGAGAGTTCACAATAGACATCTATAGTGGGATTAGGAAAGCTTTTATTAAGCGAAGACTCTTTCATTTGTATGTGAGGTCGGAATCCTGGATTATATTCACATACTTGAGAAACGCTTGAAAACATCATTTAAATTTTTTATTTAGCTTATAATTTGACCAGTCAATAATTAAAGAAAACACTTCGTTTTTTACCACTTGAGTTTAATTATAGACTACATGTTTCAGAAGCTAAACTTCCATCATTCAGGTCTGTATAATAACTAAAATATAAAATATAAAATTGTTCTATAAATAAGGATAGGGGGAAAGTAAGGGGAAGGGGTTAGTCAAGGAACGGAGTTTGAAAACAAAGGAAAAATTGAAAGCAATGGCGAAGAATTTTGAAACAATATATTATTTAATAAATTATTATTAGAATTCAGGTTTTTTTGTATTTCTAAATTTTCAAGATAATTCATAATTTGGCCTTTATATGGAACAAGGTGTAATAATTTTAATTTATGGGAGTGAAATGAGTGATTAGTAAATTAAAATTATTACACCTTGTTCCATATAAAGGCCAAATTATGAATTATCTTGAAAATTTAGAAATACAAAAAAACCTGAATTCTAATAATAATTTATTAAATAATATATTGTTTCAAAATTCTTCGCCATTGCTTTCAATTTTTCCTTTGTTTTCAAACTCCGTTCCTTGACTAACCCCTTCCCCTTACTTTCCCCCTATCCTTATTTATAGAACAATTTTATATTTTATATTTTAGTTATTATACAGACCTGAATGATGGAAGTTTAGCTTCTGAAACATGTAGTCTATAATTAAACTCAAGTGGTAAAAAACGAAGTGTTTTCTTTAATTATTGTAACATGTCTTACCACAAAGTTAATGCCGAAACAATAAATAAAATGACCAGTCAATGATGAATTCCTGGAACAAGCGGAATAATTTTCATATATAGCTAGGGTTTTTAAACATCAACCCCTCATGTCTCTTCTTCCAACCCCGAAGATTCCGGCGCCCCGGAAACAGCTGACAACCATTCACCAACTATACTCAGCGGAACTTCGAGACGCCGAACTGACCTGGGAGGAAGCCAAGGAGATGGCGCGTGACAGAGTGACTTGGAGACGTCTCGTGTTTGCCATATGCTCCACCTAGGGAGCGAACATGGAATAAGAAGAAGAAGAAATATACATTATTTTTGAAATCTCAACAAGGGTGAAGAGGAATATGGAAGTCTGGGCATTTACGGGTCATAGGCTGATTTATTTGATCACTTTGCACACGTGTAACATTCACCAACTCTACCCATGATTGGCAACCACACTACTCAAATTCTTCTAACTTCTAGATATAGCCATAATTTTTATTTAAGCTTATAATTCGACCAGTCAATGATGAATTCCTGGAACAAGCGGAATAATTTTTATATATAGCTAAGGTTTTTAAACTACTGATTTAATTTTTCAGGGTTCTTTTGGTATCAAGGTCTGTCACATCCTCTCTGGCACATTCCACACCCAGTCTGGGTCCCTCCTGCTGTTCATATGTCGGGTGATTGGCGTTCTCCGTCCCTGCAACTCCCTGCCGTTCGCGCGCCTTGCTATCGACCGCTGCAACTATCTGATGGACCTTTCCCTGGAGGATATCAATCTGCTCCTCACCAAGGAGGACTTGCAGATAGCTCTGGAAATCCTGCAGAAAGATCAGGTTATTTTGAGGTAAGGTTCAAACTTTTAATGAGGCATGGAGTTGACGAAAGAAGGATGAAAGTAGACTGAATGCAGTCAAAATGCAATCCCTCAGATAAATGTGTGCCAAATGTTGTATGATAGATGTTCGAATGGTCATATCGTAGTCATACAGGAGAAAGTGACCAAGTGCATTTTTTACAAAAACGTGATTATTGACTGTTTGATATCTTACTAGCTTAATTTCGCCATGAAAAAAAACCCAAAGCAATTTTAAACTTGGAAGTATAGTATAAGTAATATATTGACTTGTTAAAAATGACTAACTGCATTTATGTTTATTTTCTTGCCAAGCAAAAGTGACTTAAATGGCCCTCTTGAACATTTTACGTTTTGTTAGTTGGTCACTTTTTCCTGTACGACTACGATATAAGAAAAGTATGCAAGGCTAAGATAAGCGTTATCAAAAAAATATTACAAAATATTTTTTTTTTTTTTCAGGCATCCAGAGTTAATACACAAAGTGAACATGCTCGCTTCCACATTCTTTGATCTATCTCCTTTAGACCTTTCCCAAGATCGCCCAATTAATGCGCAGTATGTTAAAACAACAGCCGTTGATAACAATTGGCTTGTCAATCAAATAAAAAACAGGTAAAAATGCATTAAAACTACTGGAACAAAATATTTTTTTTGTTTTTTTTTAATTTGCTATTATATGTGTACTTGAGTTTATATTCAGACGAAAATAGAAGCATCTGTAGCTTCTGAAACTAGTCGTTAAAATAAATATAACTCGAGTGGTTATAAACAAGCATTTTTTACCACAAAGTGAATGCCGAAACAATAAATAAAATACTTATTTCTCATTTACAGATGCTATCAAAATGCAAACGAATGCCACATTCCCGGAAAATATACTAGCCTAGCAAAACTGTTGAATAATTTAAATTTAGACCAACTTACATCGATAGTCAGTTGTGCCGAATTTGATAGTCAAATTTTAACAAAATTATTACCCTTGGGTACCCAAAACTACATCAAAACTATTCTAAGAGAATCGACCAAGTGGGAAGAGAGTGCTAAGAAGTCTGCCCGACAACAAACGAAGTACGCGTACAGTTCAAATATATCCGAAAACTCTTCAAAATTTTATGTTTCGGTGCAGAAAAATGATGAAATTGAACCTAGTGAGATTATGGCTTTTGATGCACCGGAATTCGAACCTTTGCTCGTCGTTTCTCTATCAAATTTTGAGAGATTGATCCAAGCCATTGTGAGCTTATTCCCGAGACAAAGCAGACCATTGAGTCAATTTGAAACTGGCAATTTTTCACACGATCACACCTTGGATAAATACACTAGAAGATGCTTCCAAGTGTTTAGAGACAAAGTTTTCAACGAAGAGTTGATGAACGCTCAAAATATCCTCACATCGTATTTGCAGTCTTATACCAACTTGAAGAACAAGATAAGCCACCTGGAAAGTTCCGTTAAGAAGAAAGTATTGGATTCATTCATTCCGAAGACGTTAGCCAAAGCTTTGATGTCATTCACGGTCATCTCTTTGCAGTATACTCTGTATCTGATCAAATTGTTTCAAAACGATCTGCCGACAGAATGTGAAAGTTCGCTTAAAAGCATGGGCTTCAAAAATTTTCAACACAATTTCGACATCACGTTGGACACTTGCGTTTTGAACGCCTCCGAGTGTTTCGGTTTGCCGGCTGTTTGGAGAGTGCTGAATGTTGAAACAAATTCGTCAAGAATTCATTCTGCCATAAATTGCCTTTATACGTATGTGAGGCATTCTGTGAAGGTCTGTTCATTTAAAATAAATATTTTTATTTAAATTAAACTTGATAAATACCACTATTTATGAATATATGTAATGTGACACATGTTTTAATATATTCAACATTATTATTTGTAAAATTGTGAACACTTACATTTGAGAGTTGTACTTTTGAGACATTGAAGTATAAGGTGTTTACAAAGTATAAATTAATGTAAAATTGACAGAAATTATTACAAAGTACCTTCTAAATCTTCTTCTTCTTCCTGACTCCATCCCAACTTCTCATCTTTTTAGACTTTTGGGGTCAGCTCTCCCCGTCCTCAGGTTGTAGGTCCTTCTAGACATCACAGACAGTTGTAGGTCATCACAGACAACGTCACCTAGGTCATGCCTCCGAATCATGTTATCTTTCTGTAGCATCTATGAATTTTTTGGTCTTCCTCTAGACGTCTTTTGAGAAAGATCTATGGCAATTACCTAGTTTACAATATGTTCAGGTTCTCTACGTCCCCCTTAAATCAATGAATAAAATTCTAAATCAATCAATGAAATAATTGTGATTGCTGATTGCAATGTCCTTGGTTTGATTGCTGATTGCAATTCCTTGGTTTTAATGTGTTATTTTTATGTCTAGGATACTTTGCCATTGAATTTTGTCAATCTGGCAACACCAAAAGGCTCCAGTGATCCCGGAGAATTGGCATCAATATGTGACAAATTCTTGACCCTGATCAAGTTCTGGGAGGACAATGTTTATAACAAACTCAACGTCAAAAGAAGTCCTTTCATGTCTTACAAAATGCAGAATGCCGTGGAAAAACTCCTTATTGCTTTGTGCAGGTAGGTTATTTTTGATCCTTTCATGCGAATATGTATATTACTGTTACCAAAAAACAATAATATGGATATAAACCCAATTTGGTTTGGATCAGGGGCATGCATTCCATATAAGGCAGAAAAGCAGAGCATATCCTAACTTACCCGTGTGACATATAAAAATGCAACCAGTACCTACTCTACCTTTCTAAGTAGTACCAGCTTACCTTACTACCTACCTCTACTGCCAACCCTAATTAGTTCTCTGTGCAAGCCACTGGTTGGGACATGTCTTAAAAATGCTGCCTGAGAGCATTAACCCCTCATGTCTCTTCTTACAACCCTGATGCAGTCAAAACGCGATCTCCCAGGCGAATGTGTGGTAAAATGACGAATGATAGATGTTCGAATGGTGAAATAAGGAATGAATGCAAGGCTGAGATAATCATTATGGTTTGGAAGTAAACAATGAATGAGTGGGATAAGAATAGTCAAATAAATCTATGAGGGAAATGTATTACGAAATAGGAGCAAAGAAAGACTGAAGAAACTTTAGTATGATCAAGTATTTCAAGTACTTGAAGTGGTCATGTCAGGTATGTACGAAGAGATGCATGAATGTGAAAGAGGCAAATACTACTTGCAAAGACAGAGTGGTGTGGCATTCTATTTTCTCTGCCAACCCCTGCGGAGAAGCGGCTAGATGTTAAGTTAGTTAGTTGAATATTTATGTAATAATATTGGTATACATTTATTGTGGGTTGTAGAAGATGAACCGTAAGAGATTGCTAGTTGTTCGACTTTGAGTTTATTCTATAAATAAGTTACTATATAATAAGTTACTCTAATTGAGCGACTGCTGTATAGAAGAGACTGATCTAGAATGACCTTGGCCAGTGGGTATTCATACCGTTGCGGGATGTTGTTCTCACCACTATGTAAACGACATACTCAATTTCCTTACAACATAAAAAAAAAATTGTCAATGTTCATCCCTATTTGTTACAGATGTGAATTTGCAAATGCGTTCACTCTAGTCCCACCATTGGCTTGGTACGAAACGGAAGTATTTGAAGATGTCACCAAACTGACGTTTTGCGATCTTCAAAATGAAGGACAGTCCACCAATAGAATTGGAGGTCCTGTCGAAAGGGCGCTGAAAAGAGAGATAGCCATCCCGATCAATTCCTTGCAAGATATGGATGTCTTGGAGCAATTTTTATTCAGGTATTTATATTTTTTCATAAAGCAAAAATCTCATGTTTTTTCCAAATTAGTCGAAATTAGGACAAGTGTTTATAGCATGTCAGATAATAATACTTTAATTGAGAATATAACTTAGCTTACAGAAATAGACAAACATTGTCTCAGATTGCTCACTCCTTTCAACAATGTCATATATAAAAAATTGTCAATTTTCAGTTGTGCGTGTTTTCGAAATGCCCAGAAATTGCACTATATCCCAGCAAAAGTGGCATATTTTTAACTTAATATTTACCCGCTACAGAGCAGAAAGCGTTTTTGCATTTTAAAGAAAAGGTATTGTTTAATTATTTTTGAAAATATACTAAATATTTTTCAAATGGAGAAAAAACCTTCAGGTTTTACCTTCAAAGATCTGTTGCACAATAAAAAGTTCAATAAGTGGCTCGATATTTATTTTTAATACATTTCATTATATTTTTAAACTTTAAAAACGATCTCCTGAAAAATCAAGTTTTTTGACATATGACGTTGTTGAAAGGAGTGAGCGATATATGTTATCAGGGGAGAGTAGAACTACGAGGTAAATATATTTTTTACTGTGGGTGAATGCATTCTTTGTAATATCTAAGTGTTTAGATTGAAATTTCGCAGGTTAAATTACCTTACTATGGTACTCTTGAGGAAGGGTACATAAGCGACAATGTTGAAATTGGGACAGTGTGTGCTATCTTCTTCTTCTTCTTCTTTCCATGTTCGCTCCCTAGGTGGAGCATATGACCAACACGAGACGTCTCCAAGTCACTGTCATACGCCATCTCCTTGGCTTCCTCCCAGGTCAGTCCGGCGTCTCAAAGTTCCGTTGAGTATAGTCGGTGAATCCTCGGGGTTGTTAGAAGAGACATGAGGGGTTGATGCTCTCAGGTGGCATTCTAAGGACATGTCCCAACCATATATACTTGTAGTGTAACTATGCAATTAGTTAGTCTTTGAGTGTGACGCCGAGTGAAATGTGATTGCTCTGGATTATACTCCCACTCAATGCTATCGCAGATTAATACTCAATCAAAGAAGTCATCAAGGATTAAGACTCTATCATGTTGATACTGACACCACTTCTGTTCTCCTTATACTTGTAATTTGAGAATAAATCTTTGCTTCTGAGCTAGTGTTTTCTTCGTCCCCTTCATCATCATGTGTGTCCAGTACCATTAAGGTAGAGACTGACCGGAGCATTTCGTCGTAACATAACGTTGTAACATCGCTCGCGGCGTGCATCACCGAGCATCCGAAACTATGGATGGAGCGCTCGGCTCGCTGTACTGACTCCCTGAATGCTCGCATCAGTGCTCCGGTCAGTCTCCACCTTTAGACGTTACACTCCGCTATCATATATCCAATATTTTTAATTGACAATGTTCGTAAAATAGATATGAAGTTGGTATGTATTTCTTTTGTTTCCAGGGTAAACCTGATTGGCTGGACCAATAAGAAAGGCTTCGAGGAGATATGGATGAGTTTTCTCGGAGCGTTGCAAGGCAATGGTACCCATTGGGCGTTGCGGGGAATCATGCAGCTGTTACTCTCTTCCAATACCGTCAAGTGCACGGGAGAGAGAGAGAGACAATACCCCGTCAGCTGCAACCCTGATCGGTACAAAATTAAATCGTTATCTCTTTTCCTAACTTAACCTTTATGATTGCACCTTTAGTGGATGCAAATATAGAATGTAGGCAAATAAGTGAGATTTTTTCTTATATATTTGCTAAAATTGCTGAAGAGTTTTTTACAAAAATGGTCCTTTTCATTATACGTGTACAAAATCTACAGTATTCTTCTTAGTGTAGACCCAATGGGTACAAGGTTTATTCCCAGCTGTCGATCCATCTCTTTCGTGGTCTGCCTGGAAGTCGTCTATTTTGGTGTTGGCCATACAATGCAATGTGGGGGAGTTTGGATGGTTCCATTCTCCTCACATGCGCATACCATTGTCTTCTTTGTTGCCTTCCCACCTAACGACATCTTCGATCTCACATATTTCCCTTATCCTGGCGTTTCTTATTCTGCTTATAGACTCTTGCCAGATATGCTTCATAGAGTCTTCATTTCTGGCAATCTAAGTGCGTTTGTTAATGATTTAAATGTAGAAGGTGCCAAAAACTCATGTATGAAAGAACGTGTCAATTAAAGGATATATACATGTTTCAAAATTTGAGTAGTGTGGTTGTGAATCATGGGTAGAATTTGTGAATGTTACATGTGTACAAAGTGATCACTTAAACCTCTACATTACAGGTCTTAAGCACTTTTAATATTCAGATTTCCATATTCTTCTTTGTTTGATCTTTAATTGTTTTAGTACTGAGATTTTTTCTTATATGTATGCTTAAATTATATAAAATATGTCTTTTATTTATAAATATACTCTTTTACAACATTTTGAGTGTGTCCAAATACTTGCTCACAAATCCGGATAATCTCCAGTTAGGAGTAATTTTTTTTTTTTTTTTTAAACAACTACTTTATAGTTTTTTCGCTTTTATTTTATTTGACTTGCGACTAGAATGGTATACATTGCCTTTTCTCAATCAATATTTTTCTTCAGTTCAAGATTTTGATGTCAATATACCAAGAGCTGGAAATACGCAATAAGTCATCAAATTTGTACATTGATTGGCGTAATTAGCTTTATGTAATGGAATCCGAATACTGAATTAAGTAACAACGTCTTTTAAAGAAGTTATTTGATTCAATCCATCAGTGCCGCAAATATGCCATTCAGTGTAAAACGCACACCCACTTTTTTGTCTCTATTGGTAAATCTATCAAAATCTCTTTAACAATCCCGCTGAGATTAAATCCAGATTTGGACAGTCTTTAACCTTTCCAGGAGTATAATAATTGATGTCGGACTTTCTCTGGGGAGTGGGTTTTTTTTTACATCAAATATGTATTTTTTTTAAATAAAATCTTTGTATTATGAAGATAGAAATTATGTACAAATTATTTAATTAAAAAATAAAGCTCACCATCTCTAGCTTTTATTTTATGACAAAGTTAAATGCAAAGTTGTCCGCCTCCGTAGTGTAATGGTCAGCACGCTTGGCTACCGTTCTGGAGGACCCGGTTTCGATTCCCAGAGGGGGTCTAATAAATATAAATGATTTTTTCACTCTAATATTTATTCAATATTACCCTGGTACCTGAAGCGGAGGGCTGATCACCTTTCCTTCGTGTGTTAATGATCAAGATAACACTGCGTTTATATGATGCAGTGCCATATGCACCATTGGGGTGCGGATAAGGGTTCAAATTAATGCTAAAATTGCTGAAGACTTTTTTTTGCAAAAATGGTCCCTTTCATTACGTGTGTACAAAATGAACAAATATTTACCGATTTTATTATTATTTTGGTTTTAGTGGTGCAAATATCAAACTGCTAAAATAAAATAACAATTTGTAATAAGTATACTCATATGTAATTCAATATAAATGCAATAAAAAAAAAATAAAAATTTCATTCACAGGAATGTGTCAAAATTGTGTAAAATTTGCTAGTCTTCGGAGTTTACCCTTTTAGTCACATCCTTTGATTGGTAAACATTCTAATTTCAATGTCACTACATGAGTATAACAAACATTTTTGTGCGCTTTCGACCTCACTATTGGATGAATCCGACATTGTATGGGCGAAAACAATAGGTTTTTATATGAAATGCATCAAAGGTAGTTAAATTTATTTATTTTAGATTTTTTTGGACAAATTTGCACTTTTGATATGCGCAAACTGTGTCACAATCTTCAAAAAACGTTCAAGGGGATTCATTGTACCTTTTTGGTACTCTATAATACACTTGTGTCACATAATTCTTGAAATATATTGTAATATAAACAAATAAGATCGTAACATAAATAAATCAAAGCACGCATCGTGTGTCACTCTTACCCACTGGCGATGCGTAGCATCGAGAGTGAGACAGATATAGGGCATGATTATGGTGCGGACTAATTACCGACCGACAGCAAGAAAAATCAGGGATCTGTTATTTTATTTATCCTTGTGATGTTACAAATTATTAGTCAGATATTTCAACAGATGTCATAAGGCCAAGGATTGACGTATTATTTTATCCAAAGTTCCACACCATGAAAAAATCCCTCCAAGTTGAACTGAGGTTCGAAACTTGGAGCAATGTAAAAACACATACGATTATGTCAGCCGCGTATGGGGCATGTTTTATGAAAACACATACGGTTATGCGAGCCGCGTGGATCCGGTTAAATACACTGGTGTCATTGTTGGTATATGGATGAGCTGGTATACTTTGCTTTTGGCGAAGTATTCTAACGGTTTATTTCTTTCCAGAATGCAAAGTGCTCTGCTGATTTGCGACTTGATGGACCGGTTATACGCTGATGACAATTCGGAATTGGATTTATTTGTCGAGCCGACGTACAACTATTCCAACCTTAGCATTGAATATCTAAGTCACGCTGCAGGTAAAAACAGTCAGATGGTGCAATATTTTTAAGTCTTTTTAAAACTAACTAACTAACCATCATGCTGCTGCTACATAAGGATAGGCAGAGAGAATAGAATGCTACAAAACTCCACGTTGTTTGCTAATGCTATGATAATGATAATGATAGTTAAAAAAACATCAATCAGTTTCAGAACGAACACAATCCATACCCAACTATTGTATTATCCACATCCAGTAGTGCATAGTGCACACATCATAATAAACAGTGTTTTCTTTAATATTAATTATGTGAAGACAAAGTGATCAATCAAAGTGTCAACATTAATAATTTAAAATACCTCTTTTAATTATAGGTGTACATGACAATGCAGATATTAAAACTCAGAATGCATTAAAGGAAACTCGTGAAAATCTACAAGAATTAGGAATTGATATCAACAGCTGCTTGCAACTACTGATGGACTTTGCTGCCCAGACGTCTTCACCGCAGGTATGTCTGTATTCAGTATAATTTCTCCTTCTTAACCTTATCCCTAGCCAATGGTGCATAGGGCACTGCATAGTATATAAGCAGTGTTATCTAAATCATCAAGTACATGAATAGCCTTGCACTTAGGGTACCAGTCCAGGGTAATATAAAATAAATAATAGAGTGAAAAATCATGTGTATATGTATACGTTTTGTTTTTGCTCAAAAAAAATCACATATTCTTTTCAACGAACGTAACGTGTGTTCAAGGGCTAAATCAGGCATTTGTATCAAAACCATAAATTCCTCTGTGTTATGGATGACTTCAGCCCAGTTAATTGCTATGTTGAAAGCGTTTACGGCTTAAGGTGGAATTTTTGAAACTCATCATCAACTCGGCTGTCCAAACTTAAAAGACAGTAAGGGACATTTTTTTTGTAGTACGTTTTTTTTCTCCATATTTGGACTAAGTAGAATCTACTTAGTCCAAAAATGCGAAAAAAATGTACTACAAAAAAATGTCCCTTACTGTGTTTTGAGTTCGAACAGCTGAACTGCTCGAGTATCAACTGCTTGCTGTCATCAAAGCCGCAAAATTATTTAGATTGCAGGACGTTTCAGATTACGGAGCGTTCAAATTAGTGAGCTGGCACTGTTCTGTGAAATATTTTTATTTTTACAAACCTAATCCTACCTTGGAAAATAGTGAGTGTACTATATCTCACGAACACGTCCCAACCCGACTCTGGAATTATTGAGCTGGCACTGAATGGCGAAACATTTTTATTTTTATAAACCTAATTCAACCCTGGAAAATCGGAAGTGTACTGTATCACACGAACACGACCCAACCTGACTCTGGAATTAGCAAGAGTCCACTGTATTGTGAAATATTTTTATTTTTATAAACCTAATCCCACCCTGGAGTAAACTGTATCTCACGAACGAGACCCAACCCGAATCTGGAATTAGCGAGCTGGCACTGTATTGTAAATTTTTTTTATTTTTATAAACCTTATCCCACCCTGGAAAATCGAGAGTTGACTGTATCTCACGAACGCGATCCAACCCGGCTCTGGAATTTGCGAGCTGGCTCTGTATTGTGAAATATTTTTATTTTTATAAACCTAGTCCAATCCTGGAAAATCGCAGGTGTACTGTATTTCACGAACATGACCCAACCCGACTCTGGAATTTGCGAGCTGGCTCTGTATTGTGAAATATATTTATTTTTATAAACCTAATCCCACCCTGGTAAATCAAGAGTGATCTGTATCTCACGAATGCGACTCAACCCGACTCTGGAATTTGCAAACTGGCTCTGTATTGTGAAATATATTTATTTATACAAACCTAATTCAACCCTGGAAAATCGGAAGTGTACTGTATCTCACGAACACTGCCCAACCCGACTCTGGAAAATCGCAAGTGTGTTCAAAGGCATGTTCTTGATCTCATGAACCCACCTTTGAACTGGGCTGTCTGATTCCAGAGCCAGTGGCAACAAAAATTGATAATTATGTACATATAATTTAATAAATAATAATAAAACCCTTATCCGCACCCCAATGGTGCATAGGGCACTGCGTCATATAAAGGGGTTTACCTCTATATGGGTATAAACCTCTTCAGGGTTTAATTTATGTCATAAATTAAACCCTGAAGAGGGCAACAGGTTGATGCCGAAACTAGTTGGTTAATAAAAATGTGAGTGGATCAAAACACAAAGTATTTTATTTCTCGAAATAATATAGGGCAGTAATACCTTTCCAGTCCCGTCAAAATCCTCGATGATGGCATCTTAGGTATCTTTTGTGGATTCAAATATAGACTAAAGGTTAACAAACCAATAAATTAGCTAAAAGGGCATAACGCACCTTTCATATAAAGGAATTTGAACTCTGTTCTGAACTGGGCCGTCTGATTCCAGTGCCAGTGGGGCCTGGGCGCCCGCCTGGCCATGCTGCAGTGCCTGGTGAGCGTGTGCGACCTCTTCTCCTCGCTGGAGCAGTGGCGGTGGCTCGGGGAGCAGCTGGGCGCGGTGGCGTGCTCGGCGGAGACCAGGGACGCGCTGGTGCGCCAGCACCTGCAGCTCGGCAGCGCCAAGGTGGCCTGCGTGCTGGAGTACGCCAAGATCTGCCCCAACTACCGGTGCGGATTCACTTCCACGGTCCTGTCTTGCAATGTGAGTGGATTGTCTTTTTTTTATTAACATAAAATTCATTTAAATCACAATTTTAAAACATATTAAAAAAATTGCAGAGACCCATCAAGCCACCTTGTGCGTCTTGTCGGTGGAGTTCTTTTTGAATACATTTTTCATTGTTTTTAACCATTTTAATACATTCATTGCATTTTGACATCTCGATATATATGAGGAAAAATATGTAAGTGTGGGTATTTTATGGGTTTACATTTTCTCAACATTTTCAGTGTCCAAATACATACTTGGCTTTTCTTTTCTCATCATTTTAAGTGTGTCCAAATATTTGGCTTTTCTTTTCTCAACATTTTGAGTTTGTCCAAATACTTGGCTTATCTTTTCCCATCATTTTGAGTGTATCCAAATACTTGATTTACCTTTTCTCAACATTTTGCATTTTTACTGCATTTTTTGACATCTCAAAAATATGATGAAGAAGAATATGGAAGTCTGGGTGGGTACCTTTTCAGGTCCTAATTTATAGTAATTGCATACATTCATACATTGTTTTCGGGTGGTTTTTTCATTATTTTAATTAGGGTCATATGCTATTCACAAGTAATCTAATTACAAGTATCCGTAAACCGAATTCTGATCTGTACAATGTTTTTTGCCCTCTACCAAAAGTAAGCAAATAGTACGCTCATAAGCATCTTCCGCTCTCCACCAACAGTATGTAAAATATGCTTTTAAGTGTTTCCAGCAAACAATGTGTTATTATCTTTATAACACACATCTTTTATATTTATTTATATCTGTGATTGCATAAAAATGTCACTAAAATTGGAGATGCTAAAAATAATGTTGTTTTATTTCGTAGATGAGCGTCACGGAGTACCTACCCTTTCCGACCACCAAGCTGCATTCCTTGATAATTCACCTGAGATTCATGCGGGACCTGTATTACAAGAGCATTTGGAATAACTCCATGGAACTCAGTACCGCTCTCCATTCTCTCCTGTCTAACACCCTGTCCCGGGTACTAGATACAAGCTACTCTAGGTGAGTCACATTTTAACTTTTTTAATTTCACTTGGCGCTTGTGGTGCCTACCTATCCTACATCTGGCAACACTGAGAAAGGACTATAGACATCACCAGCGCAGAATGATAATAGCAATAATATTTGGCTATAGCAAATAAAAACTTATCAGCAAAAGCTGAATTGGCAGTACACAACAGAGTCTTGGTTCAATCCCTAATATAATATATAGAAGTGAAGCATGGAGTTGGCAAAATAAGCTGGATGTAGTCGAAATGTGATATTTTAGACAGATGTGCAGCAAAACGATGTATGATAGATGTTCAAATGGCGAAAAAAGGAAGGAATGCAAGGCTGAGATAAGTTTTATTGACAAAATTATTAAAAGTGTGTTGAGATCGTTTGGGCATGTAAATCGAATGAGTTGAAGCGAATGAAGCAAATGTTGTTTAAAAAAGAAGCAGAGGAAGACCGAGGATGACTTAACGCATAATCAAGTATTTAAAATAATTTAAAGTTGGCATACCGCTCACTCCTTTTAACAACGTCATATATCAAAAATCATTAATTTTCAGTTGTGCATGTTTTCAGAATGCCCGTAAAATGTACAACATCCCAGAAAAAGCGGCATATTTTTAACTTAATATTTACCTTAATTGATTCGGCAGTCACTTTGTGGTAAAATCTATCCATTTTTAATTAATGTTTTACTTAGTAAATACCACTATTACTAATAGTGGTATTTACTAAGTAAAACATTAATTAAAAATTAATATTTACCCGCTACAGGGCAGAAAGTGTTGTTTTTGCATTTTGAAAAAAAGGTATTGTTTAATTATTTTTTCAAATAAACTTAATATTTTTCAAATGTAGCAAAAACATTCAGGTTAAAAAAGATCTGTTGCACAGTAAAAAGTTCAAAAAGTGGTTTGATATTTATTTTTATTACATTTTATTGTATTTTTTAACTTAAAAACGATCTCCTGAAAAATTAAGTTTTTTGATATATGACGTTGTTGAAAGGAGTGAGCGATATAAGGAGTGGAAATAATCAGTGGTTATGTATGAGGAAATGCATGGATGTAGAAGAGGCGAAGATTGTTTGCAAAGACAGATTGGTGTGGCGTTCTATTCTCTCTGCCTGAAGGATGTCAGTAATGATGAAACCCTAATTCTCGGGATCCAAATGAAGTAACCATTTTTTACAACTAATTTAAATTTCACATTTTGCATCTTATGTAGCAAAAATCTCACTTCATGACAGTATGCAGATTTTGTATGGAGGATAACGAAACATCAATCCACATTCTCTACAATTGTGACGCACTCGCTCACAAACGAAGTCACATCCTTGGAGGACCTCTACTGGACTCCGAGAAGGTGAAGCTTCTACCACCAAGACAGGTCGTGAGTTACATGACTCATGTAGGTCTTGGCAGTGAGCTTTAATACAGAGGGAAGTCACAATAGACCTAATATGGTCGCAGTGACATAAGGGATGCAAGATCCCTTGACCCCAAAAAAAATGTTATGTAGCAAATGGTAGAAATTAAAAGGAATTGAGCGAGTTATTTATATATGTATTTTTCTATAATTTTAAGGCGATCTCCATACGAGCAATCACTCTGGTGGAGAGTGTTCTTCCTTCTTGCTGATCTTGGAACAACTAACCTGGAACCGGCCATCAAATATTTACTAGAAAACAAGGAAGACGTTTGCTTTCATCTGGTCTTGAAGGTAAAAACACAAAACTTTCATTAACAATATTTTGAGTTTATCTAAGTATTTGATAAAAAATTATATTTTGACTCCAATTTAGATTTATTTAAATAAATATAGTTTTTTATTAATACATACAATACATTAAATCTTTTCGGCAGTATGAATTTTTGAGCAAATAGCCGTTTGGGCAGTTGTCCTTTCATGCAAATGGCCATTCGGGCAGTTGTCAATCTGTCAAATGGCCATTCAGGCAGTTGCCAATCTGGAAAATGGCTATTCGGGCAGTTGTCAATCTGGAAAATGGCTATTCGGGCAGTTGTCAATCTGTTAAATGGCTATTCGGACAGTTGTCAATCTGGCAAATGGCCATTCGGGCAGTTATCCATTAAGACTGTTATCACACAACATTTAGTGGACGTTACACTTAACGTTGTGTACTTTTAAGTCATTAATACTGTTTTGGTCAAAAATTGACTTTCATATCTTACAAAAGAATGATATTATTAATATTTTTCTCCTTTTTAGGGAGTTTGTAATGCCATCAATTCGGGAGGAAGTATATCCCGCGAACAAAAGGATTCAATAATGGAGGGTATTAAAACAGATTCTAGTCTATGTCGGAATCTGTGGCCTCTCCTGTTGGTCCTCATTTATTCAGGTAATTGAAACTTTGTTTACTTTTTAGCGCAATAGTTAGTGTAAGATATTTATAACGTGGTTGGCAGCACTGTGGTGCTAACATCTTACTCAGTACTATGCGTGGACAGGTATGCAGAGGTTGTAAACCCTTTAAATACCCAAGACTTGATGCTTTATTTATTTAAACTCAATGTAGGTACAGAAAAGAAATAAGTACAATTGGCGGGCTTCTTCCAACCCACCAAAAACAGACAAGTGATATTCAAAACGTTTGATACCTTATAAAGCTGTTATATTATATAGCTTATATAGCTGCAATAAGAGGGTAGATAGTACTTGAACATTAAAAAAACATAAATTACAAAATGATGATAATAAGGAAGGCAAAGGAAAAAGGGAGTTAAGGGAGGAAGGTAGAGGGAATAACTAAGGGATGAGGTTTGATGCAGAGTTGAGATTCTAATGATAGATAGTAATGTCTCAGACGTTTCTTAAAAGTTATTGGCGAGGATGCATTTTTTACAAGGAGAGGTTATTCATTCTATAGTCTGGCCACTTGGACAGAGAAGGAATTACTAAATAATGATGTGTTATGGTGAGGAATGGAAAGTGTTCTTTCTTGGGAAGAACAAAGTGATAGACCATGATCTGAGAGGTATTCTCTTCCCACAAATTGCTTTCTCTCTCTGAGATCTATAATTATAAATATAAATATACTTAACTTTATTATGTGGTTTACTTCATTACAGATGATGTCCCCAACAGTGTGGACAATTTTTTGGAGCCAGACCAGCTCTTGAAGTACACGCAGTTAGTGACCTGCTTCCAGAAAACCTCTCTGACTTCCGTGTCTGCATTCCGGCACTGCGCTCCCGTGTCCAGAGCGCTGACGCTGTTCATCAAGGATTTTCTGACTCCGCACGCTGTCGTCAATAACGTCACCCTCAAATTCCTGGACTGCTGCAGGTAAAACTACATGTACATGGTCTCTAAATCACCCTTTTTTTAACCCTCCACTTGTTGTGCTAAAAAAATCCGCGTATTCCGGTGCTGTATAGTCAATACACATGTAAAAATAAAATATTTAAAATAAATAAAAAAAACGTTCATAGATAATTGCCAACATTTATTATATTTTAAATCAAAAGTGATGTTTATTGAAATTTGATATCTGAAAACAAGAGAAAATCATCAACTCACGCTCACAAACGAGCGTGACAACCACCTCGGTTGGCTGCTCAAAAGCTACTGCTGACTGCAGCGCAAGCAAGTCTCAACTCGGTTCATCACTAGAAACACAACTGAGAACTGAGATGGCATATCTTGCATTCCGATACAACCAAGTTAAGTAAAAGTAAGATGTGAATAGCGTCGCAAAGCAGTTTTTTTTGCATGTCCCTACGTCACTCATTGGCACATTTTTGATCGTGTTGTACAATTTTTTCCAAATTCTCACAAAACATCAATTAAAACAATTGTTAAAAAAATCATTCTTGTGGGGTATGTCAATAAGACAGGACCCCACAAGATGGACCCCAAGATTTGTCACATAGTTCATTTATTTGTCTTGTCATATTTTCTAAATAAGACACTACTAAAATCTTTCTTTTTCGAAAATTATACATATCCACACTAAATGGAAAAATACATCTTGTAATGATGTCTCATCACATTTACAAATAAATTAGAAAAAGCAAAAGAATCCCAAAGAAGCAGTTATTTACCTTTGGAAATACTTCAGTCGCACATGTATTTATATTAAATTTTTGTTCACAGTTGGGCAGATTCCTTTTGTATGGGTGGAACTAATTCCAGAGAGAGATTTGATCTCCATGTAACGCCGTATCTTTCCGAACTCATGGCGCAAATAGTATTTGATGTAAGTATCACCATATTGGTGTAAACATTGTAAACTCTGATTTATAAGTCAATTGCACTCCTATCCCAATAAAAATACTATACAAAAGTTCAATATTACAATATTTTAAAAAGTTTTTTATGTTAACACTTTACTAACCGCACAATCGTCAAAGAAGATTTGACAATTTAACAAAGAAATAAAATAAAAACAATTTTATTGACCTCAAAAATTTTAATAAAAATGTAACCATTTCCCGTAAAAATATTATAGAGTTAGGTAAAGATAAAATAATGTGTTTAATATTCAATATAATTTTTTTGTATTTCTTGTTCTTGTATAATTATGCAGTTTGCTTGTTTGCACTATATACCAAACAAAGGTACATATTTTTTCTTCAGGTATTCGAAACATCTATAGAACAATCGCAGCTACCGATTCTAAGCGGATGGCTGTTTGACATCCTTCTGCACGTCTTACATGGACGAGTGCCATCGCGGCTGATTCCCCACGTACTCACGTGTCTGGTGATAAGCTCCAGCGACAACCCTTCCATCCGGGTAATGTCTCCCGCAGTTTTTCACACCCTCCGCTCCGGGTTCTACGCCCCGGAAGATGTGCAACCCGACCCTGGACAGTGCGACGGAGGAACGGACTCCAGTGGTTTGTCTCGGGTGGATTTGAATAGAAAATCAGTGCCTAGGCTGAGTTTTAGCGATCGTAGACTGCTTTGTTTGGGTGCAGTGCATTCCGGATTTACCAAAACGCAAATAGATAAGTTGAAAGCAGTCTGCAGCAGTAATGAGGGCTTGAGTGATTTGTTAGCGTGCTTACAATAAGCGATGTTAAAATAAGATTGTCAATGCTTCAGTGAAAGTTTAAGCGATTGAAGTGATTGAGTTTTTGCTGGGCATTTGTTGATATTCAACACTTTTTAAAAATACATAATTTGTTAAACACCTAACCCTTTCCGGTCCCCCAAAATTAAAAAAAAACTAGGTAGACAGTAACATTCAAATTGGATCCAAAAAATCCTTTGTCCTCTGCTGCTACTGTTGTAATAGATACGAGTGACAAAAATGTAAGCTTGGAATTTAAATAAATAATACTAATGATGAAAAAAATGTCAAATAACATCCGACATGGGACCTAAGAGGAAAAAATCGATGTCGAATGAGATTCGACATTGGACCAGTAAGGGTTAACACATTTTGGACGTCTGTTTTTTACACATGCTGGCGACTGAATAATTGTGTACATATAGTTAAGACCTTAACAAAGAGATTAGTACATAATATTCATATAAAAACATCAAATAACCCCTTATTTTCTGCTTTTGATGAAGCCGGCGCAGAAGGTAAAAATACCCTTCTCGTCCTTAAGCATCGACCCAATGGGTAGAAATACCTTTCCCGTCCTTAGTGTGTTAATATAAAAACTAACTAACTGATTATCACACCACTTCTACGCAGAGTCAGGCAGAGAGAATAGAATGCCACACCAAACTGTATTTGAAAACAATCTTCACCTTTTCCCACATTTATGCATCTCTTCGTACATACACGCCGATTATTCCAACTTCTTATATGACCACTTTCAAGCATTTAAAATACTTGATCATGTTTCCTCAGTATTCCCATGCTATATCTCTAACTACATTTGCCCCGTAAATTTGTTTTACCGTTCTATCTTCACTCATTCTATTCACATGCCTAAACCATCCCAACACACCTTTCTTAATTTGATAGATAATGCTTATCTCATCCTTGCATTCTTTCTTTATATCACTATTTGAACATTTATCATACATCGTTTTAATAATTTCATTAATTGATTCGGCAGTCACTTTGTGGTAAAATCTATTCATTTTTAATTAATGTTTTACTTAGTAAATACCACTACTTCTTAATATGGTGTTTGAAACACGTGTCACAGTTGATTTTAAGAAATAGTGGTATTTACTAAGTAAAACATTAATTAAAAATTGTTTTAATATGATAAGTGATCACTTAAGCCAATCAAATGTCAGTTTGTAAGCCCTGGGATGCTCAGACTTCCATCTTCTTTTGTATAAAAAAAGAGGTTTCATCTCAAGTTGAATAAATTCTTCTTCTAACTTCTATCCACACTCAATAGTGCATACGATAGCAAATCTGATTTATGACACTCTCCTTATCATTCATTGTTCACTTTGTGTAATACCACTTTAACAAAGTGAACGATGAATGATAAGGAGAGTGTTATATTACCATACCACAAAGTGAACAATGCTTTTAAAACACAAAATATATCTGATTTATCATTAATGACATGAGTGTAGGGCATTGCCGCAATGTGGAGTAGGAATAGTAGGTAGGAAAAGAAAAAGGCAGAAATGGCTAGGGGACTCGGGGTTGCATACCCGCACTCAAGCTTGTGTACTAGTCCCTTGAAGTAATTATTGAATAAATAATACATAATAAGCAAAAGCTTTGTAATTGATTAAAAAATATTATTCATTTATGATTGGTCAAAAAATTGTTTTGATAAATATTTTTTATTTCTTTATTTACCGTTTGTTCTCTGTGCTATTTTTTTATTACTATAATGTATGTGCTTTCTGTTACGAACACAGCTTTTATTTATTTATTGTTATTATAATTATTACTATCATAAAATTATATTGATTATTTGTAAATTTTACTATAAATATATTTATGAAAAGTCTTAGAAATGTCTTTTATTTTAACCCTTAACACTCGAATGCCGCCATAGAAGCGGCATGCCTGGTTTTGCCGTATTACTCGAGTGCCGCTGCTATGGCGCCAAGAAAATAAAGTCCTAAGACTCAATATTTTTAATGTATGGTAATTTTCTTTTCAATATAATTAAACCAGAATCATATAAGTACAATTAAATACTAACAAGTCTCGGAATTCAATTGAGTTGGCGTATGCACATACCAAATAACTTTCCTATTCATACGTATAGTAGTACTGTGTATGAAGCAGGATATGGTTATGTCTGTAATTTAAGCCTGTAAAGTGTGTGCAAAGCACAAAAAAAGGAGTTTGTGTGCCAATGTTGGCAAATTTACCAAACAAAGATGATTTATCTAAGTGTTTCAAATAAATAACAGAAGTTTGATATGATTTATATACATATTTATATATATATATATATATATATATATATATATATATATATATATATATATATATATATATATATATATATATATATATATAAAACCCTTATCCGCACCCCAATGGTGCATAGGGCACTGCGTAATACAAACGCAGTGTTATCTTGATCGTTTACACATGAAGGAAGGTGATCAGCCCTCCGCTTCAGGTACCGGTTCAGGGTAATATTGAATAAATAGTACAGTGAAAAAATTACTTATATTTATTTGACCCCCCCTGGGAATCGAACCCGGGACCTCCAGAATGGTAGCCGGTTAAGAAACCCTTCACAAAACATGAAACTTCACAAAAATAGGCCGGGCACTGGCGAAGTATTATGAGTTTTCGGCCGGGGCGCATAGAGTTAAGATACTTAACCCTTTGAGTGCCGGGAGGTATTAGTAAGGCTTTTCTCGGTAGACCGTAACATTTTAAGAAAACTAAAAATGTACAAAATTATAAATTTTTTTGTACAGTAGAACTCCTTTATCGGAATACTGACTATCCGAATCGCTTTCAGAATTACAGGAAATAAATAATTAAGAGGAAAACATACTACAATTGCAAATGGATGAAAATTCAAACAACTTATTTTTACTGATATTGCTCGCTCTTTTCAACAACGTCACATATCAAAAAACTTGATTTTTCAGGAGATTGTTTTTAAAGTTTAAAAATATAATTCAATGTATTAAAAATAAATATCAAGCCACTTATTGAACTTTTTACTGTGCAACAGTTTTTTTTAGGTAAAACCTGAAGGTTTTTTCTCCATTTGAAAAATATATAGTTAATTAAAAAAAATAATAAAACATTACATTTTCTTCAAAATGCAAAAACAACACTTTCTGCCATATAGCGGGTAAATATTAAGTTAAAAATATGCCGCTTTTGCTGGGATATAGTACTTTTTCTGGACATTCCGAAAACATGCACAACTGAAAATTGACGATTATTTTTATGTATGACGTTCTTGAAAGGAGTAAGCGATATGTTAGCAAAAGAAAATGAAATCTCTTCGTATTTTATAATTTGTAATTTTATTTATTTGGGCATGCAAATATTTACCTAAATAGCTACATATGTTAGTAAAAGAGAATAAAATCTCTTTTTGTGTTTACTTATTTCTCCGTAAATTTGTTTTTTTTGGTACCATCAAATTGGGTTTCAAGTCGGTTACTTGGTTTTGGGTTTCCATGGGTAATTCTGTCCCGAAGCTTTCCCGCGGGAATTTTGGGATACAGAACCCAAACGCTGTTATGATACAAGTAAGTTCATTTCAATAATGATATCAACGCCTCGGGGAATACTTCGGCTAATTTTCCCCAATTTGAAGTTATCAAAAAGCATTTACAACATTTTGAGTGTGTCCGAATGCTTGTTCACAAATCTGGATTATCTCCAATTAGGAATTATTTTTTTATAATTTATATTTGAAGCACTAATTTTGCGATTTTCCATTTCATAATTAAAATTTTACTTTGTTTTAAATTATTAAAACTGATTAAAGTATTAATTAGTCTTGATAAAGAAGCGGTTAGCTTCGAAACCGGTAGACATTATAATTAAGTTATAATAAAATATTTATATTGATTTTAAAACAAAGTTAAATTTTAATTAGTTAATTTATACATTATTTTTTGACATCTTAACGTAGATGAAGAAGAATATAGAAGTATGGGCATTTACGGGGCTTACGACCGTCATAAGCTGGTTTAAGTGATCACTTTACACACGTGTATCATTAACCAATTCTACCCATGATTGACAACCACACTACTCAAATTCTCGGAAGTTCTATATATACATATGATCCTATTTCGAAACATTGTACAAGAATCACTAGAATTTTCACGAGATACATTTATTGGTGAGATAAAGAAGATTTATTTTTATTTTTATTTTATTTAGCCGAAACTCCTATATTTTACTAATTCTTATAGTCTATGTTGAGACTTTGTATTTAAATCATCATGTTATTCTACAAAGTAAAAAATCGATATATAATATAAATATGTGTAAATAAAAGTGGACTTTTTATGATTGGACATTATAAAATCGAAGAGTTGACAAAAATTGAGTAACGCAACGTACTTTTTATAAATCTTTATAAACTTTTTTGCATTATAAGCTTTTTAAATCACTCTTAAACGAGTGTAGGCCTTAAATAAGCTTTATAAAATAAACCTAGAAGACAATTTTTACCCACTTTTTTTAGTACTTTTTCCAACCGGTTTTGACAAGACGGCTGAAGAAAAGTTCCAATAAAAAGTAGTTAAAAAATAAAATTCTAATTTTTGTTCTTTTAACCTTAGAAAGTACGTTGTATTTGTAAATTTTTGTTTTGGAAACTCTTCGATTTCCAAGTTCTAGTTTTATTTAATAAAGTTTATAAAATGTGCCACAAAGTATCTGCGAAAAACATTCAAGAAATCACTTTCTAACCTTATTTTTGGGTCAACCCTGTATTTTTAAAGAAAAACTTTGAAAACACCCTCTGATATAATATTTTTGAAGGATCCGGTTAGCAGTTAGTGGTTATGTGTTTACATGGGGGTGAATTTAACCCCTAACGCGCGACATTGATGGATGACCTAAACCTTTTGATTGCCACCTCCTAAATATCAAATATCTCGATAAAAAATCACATAATACACGTCTTTAATGCCAAGGAAGTAGTGTCGTTTTTCGTGTGATTTCAAAGTAGGTTAAAACTTTTGTTCAACTAAAATAAGAAGTGTGTTGACTGTTAACACACGAACATCATTGTTTGATTTGGTATTTCGGTATTAATAGGTTAAACAAAATATATGTAAAGATAAATCAATATATGTATATAATAAAAAATAATAACCCTTATCCGCACCAAATGGTGCATAGGGCACTGCTTTATATAAACGCAGTGTAATCTAGATCGTTTACACATGAAGGAAAGGTGATCAGCCCTCCGTTTCAGGTACCAGTCCAGGGTAATATTAAATAAATATTACAGTGAAAAAATCACTTATATTTATTTTACCCCCCCTGGGAATCGAACCCAGGACCTCCAGAACGGTAGCCGAGCGTGCTGACCATTACACTACGGAGGCGGACTAAAGATAAATCAATATATGTATATTTTATGTATAAATGTAATAGTCATATTCGAATGGTAAAATATGGAAATAATGCAAGGCTGAGGTAAGTATTATTGATAAAATTATGGTAAGAATGATGTGTTAAGAAGGTTTGGACACGTGGAACGAGTGAGTGAGGGATGATAGGTAAAACAAATAAATGAAACGTTAGATATTGGAACAGATAAAGACCAAAAAACCAATAAAACCTTGGCACTATCAAGTATGTCAAGTGGGTAAGGGGTGGAAATATTCAGCGGGTATGTATGAGGATATGCATGAATAAGTGGCGTTCTATTCTCTCTGACTACCCCTGCGGGGAAGCGGGGTTTTATGAGTTATGTATTTCAATACTTTGCAGTATTGAAATTCATAATTCACGACTGTCAGTGTCGATAGAATGACTGCGTTAGTACTTTTTAAAAATAATGGTAATTTAGTTAACATTGATCACTCGAAAAATAAAAGGTTATCTGTTCAAGATTTCATATGGATGAAATAATTAATTATTGATAGAACCTCTATTTTTATTATCGTCATATCTAGAAGTCGTTAATAGGGCTACATTTTTATACATTTGTCATACTATTCGAATTGATATTTCAGCACATGTTTCACAAACAGTTCGGTAGTCCTAAAGTAACGTTAATTTAGCAACGGGCGAGTTGGAGGTGCATTGACAATATATTGAATATTTATTAATTTTCTTTTCTTTTTTATTAAAAATTATTAGAAAAAGAGTATTCTATCAATTACTGTACGAAAAATATTGTTTATTTTTTAATTAGAACTTTTTAATGTGCAACAGATCTTTTTAAGTAAAACCTAAAGGTTTTCTCTCTATTTGAAAAATATTTGGTATATTTAAAAAATAATAAAACAATACCTTTTCTTCAAAATGCAAAAACAACACTTTTTACCCTGTAGCGGGTAAATATTAAGTTAAAAATATGTCGCTTTTGCTGGGATATAGTACATTTTCTGGGCATTCCAGCAAAGTCTTTCATTTACAGTACGGTATGTTCATACTGTACTGATGTACAGTAATTGTAACACTCTCCTTGTCATTCATGATTCACTTTTAAGTGGTATTACACAAGTGAACGATGAATGATAAGGAGAGTGTTATATTACCATACCACAAAGTTAACAATGCTTTTAATATACAAACTATCCTTACTGTCCATCAAACCTCATCCCTTAGTTTTTCCCTCTACCTCCTTTGCTAAACTCCTTTTTTCCTTTGCCTTCTTTACTACCATCAATTTGTAATTTTCATAAATATTTAATAAAATATGATGTAGTTGCTTAATTAATACAGCAGTAATTTGTAATTTATGGTTTTTTAACGTTCAAGTACTATCCACCCTCTGATTGCAAACAGCTATATAATGTATCAAACGTTTTGACCTATATCACTAGTCTTCTTTTTGGTTGGTTTGTGAGTGAATCATTTATTAATTACTGTACGAAAAATATTGTTCATTTTTGAATTAGGAAAATTATACCACAAACGATAAGCATTTCGTTTCAAGTTCTGTTTTTCTTACAAAATGAACCAAAATTATAATTAAAAATAATTTATATAAATTGAGTGTTGCTGCATTAAAAAAAAAACGGTTGCATATTGAAAATGAGTTCAAAAGAATATTCCGTAACGCCAAGTAATCATGGTAATTGACATAATTAGTACTAAAGTCGGCTCTGCTTGGCACGAACTCTCAGGTCCTAGCTTACAAAGGAGGATAGAGTTGTATTTATATATTTGACATAGTTAACTTTCTTAGTTATTTTATTTAGTTTCTCCTCCTCCACTCCTTTTAACAACGTCATATATAAAAAATCATCAATTTTCAGTTGCATGTTTTCGGAATGCCCAGAAAATGTACTATATCCCAGCAAAAGCGGCATATTTTTATCTTAATATTTACCCGCTACAGGGCAAAAAGTGTTGTTTTTGCATTTTTAAGAAAATGTATTGTTTAATAATTTTTTTAAATATTCTAAATATTTTCGAAATGGAGAAAAAACATTCAGGTTTTACTTAAAAAGATCTGTTGCACAGCAAAAAGTTCAATAGGTGGCTT
This sequence comes from Brachycentrus maculatus, assembly GCF_059751285.1. Taxonomy (NCBI): domain Eukaryota; kingdom Metazoa; phylum Arthropoda; class Insecta; order Trichoptera; family Brachycentridae; genus Brachycentrus; species Brachycentrus maculatus. The sequence goes on along the minus strand of NW_028281287.1, from coordinate 349,983 downwards.
GATGTTTATTTTTTAAACATTTTATTATATTTTTAAACTTTAAAAACGATCTCCTGAAAAATAAAGTTTTTTGGTTTATGACGTTGTTGAAAAGAGTGAACGATATGTGCACTATTCTTTGTTTCTCAATTCACCCTCTAGGTCAGCTGTCGGGGAACTTTTTTTAACCATTACTTTAAAATATTTTTGTAGATACTAGTCGATAGTCGAAGTCGATATTACCCCCTCCCCTCATATTGAAAAGAAGACAATCAATGTATATTTTTACAACATTTTGAGTGTGACCAAATACAAATCTGGATTATCCCCGATTATAGGAGTTATTTTTCAAACTATTTTTTGACATCTCATCAAAGATGAAGAAAAATATGGAAGTCTGGGCATTTACGGGTTTCTAATGGTTATGAATGTTTCAAAATTGATTCATATATATAGAACTTCCAAGAATTTGAGTACTGTGGTTGTCAATAATAGGTAGAATTGAATTGAATTAGAATTGTTACACATGTGTAAAGTGATCACTTAAGTCAGCCCCGTAAATTCCCAGACTTCCATATTCTGCTTCATCTTTGATGAGATGTCAAAAAAATAATATGAAGATTAACTCATATAAATGGAGATAATCCAGATTTGTGAACAAGTATTTGGACACATTCAAAGTGTTGTAGTTATTTTATATTTTTGACAACAACATGGATGAAGAATCTATTTTGTGTGTATGTTTATATGTCAAATATGTTAAATAACTCTTACGTCACTCATCACGAGTTTACTAAACTCGATCTTCGCAGACTTGTCTAGAAACCGTTTGTAAAAGAAGTAATAAACGTGTAGTTTGAACGAAACAAGTATACCATTACACAATTTGGCGCCTTAATTTATGTACGTAGGTACCATTCGTGCTCACTGGGTATTGTTTCTCCATATAAACTGATTGCTTTCGGTAATGGATGGCTCAATTTACCCTCTCGTCCATATAGGGGATGTTTGTTTTTAATATTATTAAGGAAACTCACTTGAAAATCACCTGAAAAATATAAAATTAAAAATATTTATATTCAACAGCTGCATAAAATATATTTTATTTTGTAAATTAAAAGCATTGCTAACTTTGTGGTGTGGTACTCGTAATATAACATTCTACTTATTATTCATCGTTCATTTTGTGTATTACCTCTCAAAATGTACTCATATAGTAGTGTTTTTAAGTGGTATTACACATGAATACATACATATATATATATATATATATATATATATATATATATATATATATATATATATATATATATATATATATATATATATATATATATATATATATATATATATATATATATATATATATATATATATATATATATATATATATATATATATATATATATATATATATATATATATATATATATATATATATATATATATATATATATATATATATATATATATATATATATATATATATATATATATATATATATATATATATATATATATATATATATATATATATATATATATATATATATATATATATATATATATATATATATATATATATATATATATATATTAATGTTTGTGTACATGTAAATAATCACGGTTTCTCATTTTATAATAAGACTTTTCTTGAATTTTTAGATCCGACTGATAAAAGTAAATATATCGAAAATGACTGTATTTTAAAATAATGTAAAATAATGATTGCAGTAAATATTTTATTCAATTGTCTAAAATAGTTACTACAGTAATTTAATGAGTGGAAATTATCGGAAACACACACAGTAGTGCCTCATATTTAACATTTCTAGAATTACTACAGTAATGCTTTATGCGAAATTTTACCAGGAAAAGTCACAGTAATGCATTATGTGTACATTTTCTAGAACAGCAACAGTAATACCATGTGTGGAAATTGTCTAAAACTGACACAGTTATGCATCGTGTCTAAATGTTCTAGAAAAACTACGGAAATGCCATGCGTAGAAAAATGCCTAAAACAGTGACAGTAATGCAACATATGTAAATGTTCTAGAAAAATACAGTAGTGCCGTGTGTAAAAAATGTCTAGAACAGTCACAGTAATGCCTTTTACGGAAATCATCTAAATAAGACAAAGTTATTATTTTTATGTAAAAAAAGAGCTGTCAATTATTTATGATTTGAAAATATAACAACAATTACACATTTTTTCTATGAAATTTCTCTGAAATAGCCACAGTAATACATAAATACTGAAAAATTCCATAATACGTTGACTTCCTGAGTTATTTATATTATGTGTATGAAAATTTATCAGAATTTAAAGTGGTTATTTGGGAAATCATCTAAAATTATATAAAGAAAGAAAAGTATTTTTTTTATAAATTGTATTTGAAAAGACTAAATTAGAAATTAACAAAAAACTCAATTTATAAAAAACACCATGTTCATTTGCGCTTTTTCTACGGTAAAGGTTTTTCGTTCGTAAATTTCGCTTAGTGTTTATCGTTCCTCATGTATCTACCTATGCTTTTATTTCCTTCCTCTACATTCACTAAGGAAGGACCTATCTAAGGTTTCCTTTCAACAAGACAGTAAACATATTGAAGAGGCTAGAAAAGAAAGACCGGTTGACAGATAATAAAGCGAGTACGAGGCCAGTAGACGCGTCTCTATAAACCGAGAAATAGGATGAAATCATATTAAAAAAAATTACCGATATTTTAAAATCAGTCAAAATGCACATTTTATTTCATTAGTCGTTAGACTTATTATTATTATTTTTTAACATCTCATCAAAGATGAAGAAGAATATGGAAGTCTGGGCTGGTTTAAGTGATCACTTTACACACGTGTAACATTCTCCAATTCCACCCATTATTGACAACCACACTACTCAAATTCTTGGAAGTTCTATATATATGAACCAATTTAGAAACCTTGTTCTTGAATCACTAGAACTTCACTAGAGACATCTATTGGTGAGATGTAAAGAAGCTTTTTATTAAGACTTTTTATTATTATTTTTAAGATGAGAATTCGCATTTATTATTTACCTTGCTTATTATGTACAAGTTTATAGATCATTCAGTGGATTTTTGTCTCTTCTAACTTATGTAATAAACAATTTTTTATTTGAATCTGTGTTGGGAACAGGAGGGATTATGTAGTGTTGGCCAAACAGGAACTTCTCAGCATTTGCTCATTACAGTAGTCTACTAGACTACGTAAGTCTATCCGTCTCCATAGTGTAATGGTCAGCACGCTCCGCTACAGTTCCGGGTTCGATTCCCAGGGGGGAGGGTCAAATAAACATAAGTGATTTTTCCACTCAAATATTTATTCAATATTACCCTGGACTGGTGCCTGATCACCTTTCCTTCATGTGTTAACGATCAAGATAACGCTGCGTTTATATGATGTTGTGCCCTATGCACCATTGGTGTGCGGATAAAGGTTTGAAGAAAAAAATGTCTACTAGACCATTACGTGGTCGTCCTTTAAAATAATACCATTTTCAACTAAAGCTCCAAAAATTTTTAAACCGAAAATAGTAAACTATCGGATTTAAACAATTTGAAAAAAGGAAAATTTCCGATTCTCTATTTTATATAAAAAAAATAAAAATATGAAAAAACACCTGTATTTTTCTTTTACAATTTCATTATTTTATTATTATTATTAAAATAAAATACCTAAAATAACTTTAAAATATTAAAAAAGTGGAACCTATTACACAAAGTAAAAAATGGATGGTAAGGAGAGTGTTTACTTACCATACCACAAAGTTATTAACGCTTTTAAAATACAACATATTTAAATTATTACATTGAGTATCAGGGATTTTTTTAACGTAGTTGTGCTTACACGGTAATCCAATTTATTTCGTACCATTTTACGAGTTGGTTTGCGAGTACATCCGGATGAGAGGCTCTCATGAGAGTCGCAGTTTGTTTCTAAGTGCAACACGCCGGATGTTCCTGCAAACGAAATATGAACCAAAGCCATATATTATATATCGCTCACTCCTTTCAACAACGTCATTTATAAAAAAAAACTTAATTTTTCAGGAGATCGTTTTTAAAGTATAAAAATATACAAAAAAATGTATTAAAAATAAATATCAAGCCACTTATTGAACTTTTTCTGTACACCAGATCTTTTAAGGTAAAATCTGAAGGTTTTTTTCTCCATTTGAAAAATATTTAGTATATTTAATAAAATAATTAAACAATACTTTTTCTTCAAAATGCAAACACAATACTTTCTGCCCTGTAGCTGGTACGTATTAAGTTTAAAATATGCCCCTTTTGCTGGAATAAAGTACTTTTTCTGGGCATTCCGAAAACATGCAAAACTGAAAATTGACGATTTTTGATATCTAACGTAGTTTAAAAGAGTGAGCTCCTGTATTCATTTATACAATGTGTTTGTTGATTTTTGAATTTGCTGATAATGTATTGAACATATTATATGTTTAGATAAAGTTTCCTAAGCGATATGTAGAGTAGTGGTCGGGAAACCGGGTTAAATGATTCGAAATTAGGTAAAAAAGAATTTTTAGGAATAAGGAAATTTTTCTAGTTTGCCATTTCATTAACGTGTTAGTATTTTTACAAATTTAAACAATTCAGGAATCGATAAAACGCTGAAAACTATTCAAATTGCATTTACATCAAAAAGTTCAAATTTTGAGTAATTGTGTTAAACATGAAGCAACATCATTTCTCCAAAAACTGAAAATAAAACCTGAAAACCTGAATTTTCGTTTGATTCAATTTGTAAATTTAATTTTTAATATTTATATATAAGCATGTTAAACTTCGGCTCGTAACGCATGTCTGTGCCGAAACCTTAAGTGCATGTTGGTCTTCGGGTAGACCAACAATCGCATGTGTTGAACATTTTGTGTAGTTTTAAGTGTGTAAATAGTGCTATGGCAGTGAAGGGTAGTATTGTTTGCATGCTGTGGTAGTGATTGTCCTGACGAAGAGACGGGTACGTCTCGAAACCGGTAGACATAAAAATCTCATAATATACTAATATGAAGAAGAATATGGATGTCTGGGCATTTACGGGGCTCACGACCGTCATAGGCTGGTTTAAGTGATCACTTTACACACGCGTAATTTGAGTAGTGCGGTTGTCAATAATGGGTAGAATTGGTGAATGTTACACGTGTGTAAAGTGATCACTTAAATATACTAATATTATTAACATTTTTGTAAAAAAAATAAATAAGTGAGAATTTTATTTTGTTTGTCTATCCGCCTCCGTAGTGTAATGGTCAGCACGGTCGGCTACCATTCTGGAGGTCCCGGGTTCGATTCCCAGGGGGGGTCAAATAAATATAAGTGATTTTTTCACTCTAATATTTACTCAATATTACCCTGGACTGGTACCTAAAGTGGAGGGCTGATCACCTTTCCTTCGTGTGTTAACGATCAAGATAACACTGTGTTTATATAACGCAGTGCCCTATGCACCATTGGGGTGTGGATAAGGGTTTGAATTGAATTGTCTATTACATGCTTACTTTTTTCATGTAACTTTTTTGTATAAATTAATTCAACAAATTATTTTATTTTAAGTAAACATTGATTGTCTTCTTTTCAAAATGTGGGGGAAAGGGGTAATTATCTACTTATGCAAAAATATTTCGGGGTAATGTTTAAAAAAGTTTCCCGACCGCTGATTTAGAGCAAACGTTGCAGTGAAGGCCAACTTGGCGTAAATGATATAAAATGCATCAAATAGCCAATGACTTCCTTCGTTATCCTTACTATACAAAACTAATTTCATACTCATTTAGTACAGAACTTCGTCATTCGTAGATGGTTCTGAAATTCCGGCCGTTTTCACGAATGTCTTTTAGTATTTGCTCAGCCTTAGTTAAGCATTAGGTCTGCTCAATGTGGCCACTTGATCTGTTTGTATAGAGTAAGTACTGCTAATTGAATGGGTGCTCCGAACACATCCGCAAAGGAGACCATTTAGGAATGAAAACACGTGGCGTTTGAAGATAAACGCAACCGATTAATTGAATGTGTCGCTTGGCTAACTTGTTAACAATGAAGTAATTACATTATATTTTTGACATTTCAACATAGATGAAGGAGAATATGGAAGCCATCTTTGGTGGGATGGGAAAAGCTTTTATCAAGCATATGTAGAATTGGTGAATGTTGTTGAAACTTGTGTAAAGTGATCACTTAAACCAGCCTACAGTCTTAAGACGGTCGTAAGCCTTGCAAATGCCCAGACATCCATATTCATATTCATCTGCGTTGAGATGTCAAAAGATACTACAAATCCACACTTTGAAATCAGTTATAGCAAATAAAAACCTAAAAAAACTATCAGCGAAATCTAAACTGGCAGTACACAATGGAGTCCTGATTCCAACCGTAACGTGGAAGTGAAACATGGAGTGGTCAAAATGCGATCTCTTAGAAGAATGTGCGACAAAACGATCTTTAGATTTTCGAATGGTGAAATAAGGAAGTTAAGCATTATCGATCAAATTAAGAAAGGTGTGTTGAGATAGTTTGGACATGTGGAACGAATGAGTGAGGAAAGAACAGTTAAACAAATGAGGCGAATGTAATTGGAAAAAGAAGCAGAGGAGGACCGAGAAAAACTTGACGCGATCAGGTATGCCAAATACTTGAAAGCGGTCAGGTAAGGAGTTGAAATAATCGGCGGGTATGTATGAGGAGATGCATGAACGTGGAACAGGCGAAGAATGTTTGCAAAGGCAGAGTGGTGTGGTATTCTATTCACTCTGCTTACCCTTGCGGAACCGGTGCGGTGTACCGGCCAACGTCGAGTCGTAATCGGATCTAGCTGCCTAATTGAACTAAACACTAATCCCTTTCACTGCCTACACTGGGGAACTTCTAGAAAATTTGGTGATGGACTTACAGCCTTGTATTATTTAGATTGGCAGTGACAGGTATATTGAAAGCTTTTAAATGTAAATTCATAGTAAAATCGGGATACAATTTTATGTTGTTTCACATTTTCAATAAATTTCGCAACTTAGTTAAAAAAAAAAAATTGCTCAGCAAGAGCAGATCTGTCAGGAAGCCTAGATGCTTCTGTATCAGATCTGGGCATGCGGTGGGACAGCTTTCAACTTACCCTTGCGGAGAAGCAGCGTGATGGTTAGTTAGTTAGTTAGTTTAAAATCCATATTTATGAAATCCTTTGTATGTAGTATTTATAGCAACCCTTGACGTTCAACTATGCGAATGCATAAATTTCAACTTTGTTCAGTGATTGTTGCGACTCTCAAAGCGATGCAGACAGGAGTGGATAGTTACTGGGGGATGCAATTAAAGCTCATAATTTTCCAACATAGTTGCTTATCCACCCGTGCTTGTTGTAGCTCATACAGAATGTAACAACTTGACAGATTTTTTTTTAGATGGATGCTACATTTATTATTTCCTGGTTTATTATTTTTTATAAAAAAATTTTATCGATTTTTTTTTACAAAATACATATTTAAATTTACAAAATATTGAAAAAATAACGTTTCTACGTCTCTAATAGAATTGTTTAATGTATAAGGGTTTGAAAATGTAAGATGAGATGCCTGAATGTATGAAGAATGAAAAGAGTCTGAAAGAATTTTAAAATAAATGTTTTGTTTACTGTAGGGAAATGTAAATATATATATATATATATATATATATATATATATATATATATATATATATATATATATATATATATATATATATATATATATATATATATATATATATATATATATATATATATATATATTTATATATATACATATATATATATATATATATATCTATATATATATGTTTATATATATATATATATAAATACATATATATATATATATATATATATATATATATATATATATATATATATATATATATATATATATATATATATATATATATATATATATATATATATATATATATATATATATGAATTTATATATATGCACATATATATATATAGATGACGTAAATTAAGTGTAAATAATAGTTTATATTAGTTGTAATATAAGCTTACTAAAGAAATAAAAAAAAATAAAAAAAGTAGATACATGTGTTTAGAGAGGGAGTTCGTTTTACATTTTTATTTTATTTAACAACGTTAATTATAATAAAGTAAATTAAATTAATAAAAATAAATATTCCACGGTATGGAGTTTAGGTTGGGGTGAGTCTTATATGTTTTTTAAATTTATTTTTAAAGGTTTAGTAGTTTTTTTTTATAAACCTTTAAAAAAAATTTAAAAAAAGGTTTAGTAGTTTGTTTTTTATATCCGCCTCCGTGGTGTAGTGGTCAGCGTGTTTAGCTACCGTGCTGGAGGTCCCGGGTTCGATTCCCAGGGGGGTAGGTGAAAATAAATATTAGTGATTTAACACTGTAATATTTATTTAATATTACCCTGGACTGGTTCCTGAAGCGCAAGAGTAACACTGTGTCAATTTGATGCAGTGCCCTATGCACCATTAGGTGCGGATAAGGGTTATGATCAAAATTAAAGTAAAGTTTTTTATAGATTTTATGATTTCCGGAAGTTTATAGATCATCGTTTTTAGATTATATACAAGGTTTATGGATCATTAAGTGGATTTTTATTTTATCTTGCTAAAAAAAACATAGAGAGAGACTTCCATTTTCATTCATATTTTGTCCACCTCTGTAGTGTAATAGTCAGCACGCTCGGCTACCATGCTGGAGATCTCGGGTTTGACTATGTACATCTATCACATACAAAGTCACCTAGGTGACTTTGTGTGCGATAAAAGGACCTACAACCTGAGGACGAGGAGAGCTGACTCCAACAGTCTACAAAGACGATAAGTTGGGATGGAGCCAGGAAGAAGAAGATGCAATATGAAGTGATAAAAATATTGATTTTGTGTCTACGTACTTCATTTTGACATTAAGCAGTCGATATAATAGCTTTATACCGAGGTGGATTCGTTTCCGGTTATGATTTCCGGAGTTATTTCCTGTTTCTATTTATCACGTTGGCCGAGATACCATTAATAACATCAAGTTATCCTATTAACAATTTTATTGTTTTGTCTGTGGTTTTTATTGAGTCATAAATTTCAAGATAAGAGAATTTCAGTTTTGGGAAGAAACCCAAATTACTGAAGATGTAATAAAATATTAAATTAGAGAAAATAAAATGATTTAAAAGAACCATTACAGTAAAATACAGCTAATTGTTGAGAGTGGGTAGAAGATATACACAAAAAATTAAATTATTTAACGATAAAAATAAAACTATTCTTGTTTACCACTTTTTGAATTTAAGACGTGATAAATTAATAAAAACAATTATTTTTGCTAACTACATATCGCTCACTCCTTTCAAGAACGTCATAAATCAAAAATCGCCAATTTTCAGTTGTGCATGTTTTCAGAATGTCCAGAAAATGTACTATATCCCAGCAAAAGAGGCATATTTTTAACTTAATATTTACCCGCTACAGGACAGAAAATGTTGTTTTTGAATTTTGAAGAAAAGGCATTGTTTAATTCTTTTTTTAAATATACTAAATATTTTTCAAATGGAGAAAAAACCTTCAGGTTTTACCTGAAAAAATCTGTTGCACAGTAAAAAGTTCAATAAGTGGCTTGATATTTATTTTTAATATATTGTGTTATATTTTTAAACTTTAAAAACGTTCTCCTGAAAAATCAAGTTTTTTGATTTATAACATTCTTGAAAGGAGTGAGCGATATGTTCTTTATATAAAACTAAAAGTACAAATTTGAATTTTCACTTGTTGATGAAAACTTTTGTAGTTCTAGAAAACTAGTCGTGTTTACATTAATAAAATCAAAAAGCGCTCTTACAGAAGTGTTTTGTATTTATATTTAAATCATTATACGTTTAGATACAATTATCACTTAAAATTGGTTAAAATAATTATATATAAATAAAGAAGAATATTAAAGTCTGGGCATTTACAGTGCTTGCATAGGGTTGAATAAGTGATCACTTTACATACGTGTAACATTCACCAATTCTACCCGATATTGACAACAACACTACTCAAAAATTTTGTAACTCCTAGATATATTGATCAAACTCGTGACACAGTATATGTGAGTCTACAACAGCCATCTATGTAGGAATGTTTTTACCTTTGTTGAGATAAATATAAATAATCTAATTGGTAAAAATATAAAAAAATAACTTAATGATAATCCAGATTTATGTATAAGTATTTGGACATGTTGTAAATATATATTAATATATTTACTACATTCTGGGAATCGAACCCGGGACCTACAGTACAGTAGTCGAGTGTGTTGACCATTATACTGCGGAGAATTTTGATATGTATATAAATATATATATATATATATATATATATATATATATATATATATATATATATATATATATATATATATATATATATATATATATATATATATATATATATATATATTTTGACCATTATACTGCGGAGAATTTCGATATGTATATAAATATATATATATATATATATATATATATATATATATATATATATATATATATATATATATATATATATATATATATATATATATATATATATATATATATATATATATATATATATATATATATATATATATATATATATATATAAATATATATATATATATTTATATATATATATATATATATATATATATATATATATAAATATATATATATATATATATATATATATATATATATATATATATATATATATATATATATTTATTTATATATTTATATATATATATATATATACATATATATATATATATATATATATATATATATATATATATATATATATATATATATATATATATATATATATATATATATATATATGTTGACCATTATACTGCGGAGAATTTCGATATGTATATAAATATATATATATATATATATATATATATATATATATATATATATATATATATATATATATATATATATATATATATATAAATATATATATATATATATATATATATATATATATATATATATATATATATATATATATATATATATATATATATATATATATTTATATATTTATATATATATATAAATACATATATATATATATATATATATATATATATATATATATATATATATATATATATATATATATATATATATATATATATATATATATATATATATATATATATATATATATAAATACATACATATATATATATATATATATATATATATATATATATATATATATACATACATATATATATATATATATATATATATATATATATATATATATATATATATATAAATATATATATATATATATATATATATATATATATATATATATATATATATATATATATATATTTATATATATATATATATATTTATATATATATATATATATACATATATATATAAATATATATATATATATACGTTTGTCTCGTATTTTTATTAACTTTTCAGGATTTCAGTCCGCACTGAAAGATAAGGCGCCAAGTCTAACTTGGAATCTTCATGCGTTGCACAGCCTCGACCCCTCTCACATCAAAATAAATGGATGTAATAGAAATAATAATAAAAAAAATGATAGCACATTTTATGGAGACATTTAATAGATCCTGTACTCTTCTACATATATCGTTTAGGTCACGTTCCACGAAAATGTGAAAATGATCCTATTATTATTATCCGATATAAGATTGAGTTAATGATCTTTTTCCGTCTGTGAGTGATCAACCCTGGTAATTGCAGATGATAATAATAATACAACCCCTCACTCATGTGATGCGAACTAGAATAAGGGGCGGATATAAATAAAACCATCCCCTTATTGTTGGATGTAATAAAAACCCGTTTTATGAGAAATCGTTAAATTTGCGACAGCATAATGAAAACCAGCGTAATAAGTAAGGAAAAATAATACGTTACGTAATGTTTGTTATTCTGTTAAGGTTTTCGTGATTTTTATGACTTTCTTTAGTGCAAACGCCGGATGGAAGTTTGTGTGCGAAATTCGGGAACCGCATTCTTTTTTCATATTACTATATTACTATTTGAAAACTATATTAAAGCACATATCGCTCACACTTTTCAACAACGTCATATATCAAAAATCGTGAATTTTCAGTTGTGCATGTTTTTGGGATGCCCAGAATATGAATCCCAACAAGAGCGGCATATTTTAAACTGTATTTTTAATATTTTTAACATCAACCCGCTTTAGGGCAGAAAGTGTTGTCTTTGCATTTTGAGGAAAAGGTATTGTTTTAAAGGTATTATAATAATATATTTTTAAAAATATATTAAATATTTTTCAAATGGAGAAAAACCTTCAGGTTATACATAAAAACATCTGTTGCACATGAAAAAGTGTAGTAAGTGGCTTGATACTTATTTTTAATACATTGTGTTTTATTTTTAAACTTTCAAAACGTTCTGTTGAAAAATATTTTTTTTGATTTATGGCGTTAAAACTGTTCTTTAAATCAGTAATAACTGAAGTAAACTGTCAACTACCCAGACTTTCTATATTCTTCTTCATTTATGCTGAAATACCAGTATCAATCTAAGAAACTTCGTTTCAAAAATCGCTATAACGCAATTCAAGTAAGTATAATTCTACCCATAAATCCTGTTGAAGTGAATATTACACGAAATTGTTTGCATAATCCTGTTAGGGTTATATATACGTAATAAAGCCAAGTCGAAAGTTAATGGATCGATTCAAAATTTGATCCTCGCTTAAACCCTCCAGCTCAGCTGCCCTTTGATTTTATTGACTTTATAAGCTTCCAACCCCTCTCTCAAGGGTTACTTTGGTCTGGTCTGTGTTGCCCCGAGGCGAATTAGTAAGATTGATAAAGAAATTCTACCCTTTAATTAAATACGGAAACATTTTTTCATAAAACAACTTCTTAGGGCTCTTTTGAAATACCTTCAATGGCAACTAATTGAATGTAACATATATTTTTTTGTAATTACAAGTTTTGTCATAACTTTAACTATATTTTTGTAATTTTTTTTACTGAAAATAGAAATCCATCCAACAGGAAATATGCTATCGTAATCATAAGTTTCAAAGATTTCTTTTCATTTCCTCTACTTCCTTTTACAAAAAAACAGCCATACTCACTCTGGGCTTTTTCAGTTAAATTATCTGAATATCGTTAAAGGTTAAAATCTTGAGTTTTTTTATATGCATGCTGTAATTGCTGATTATTTTTAAGAAAAAAAAAACATTTAAATATAAATAATAAAAAACGCATACTTCATTCAGCATAAACTTTTTGGAATGACATGTTGATTAAATAAATTAAAATAAAAAATGTATAATACTACTCATTAAGTGGTGTTATATAATTTTATTGTCAAAAAAACTTGTTTGTTTATTTTATTATTCACATGTAGATGAAAACATCTATAGTTTCCGAAACTTGTCGTGTGTAATAAAATAAAACGTATTAAATGGTATTATACAAGTGTTTAATTAAAAATACCCCATACATAATTACAATATATGCCAATGACTAAATCCGCTTCATATTGTCTTTATTCCGAATGAACAAAAAATTATACAAAAATAATTAAATGAAAATAAGAAATAGCTCCTACCCCAAGTTCCTAGTACACAACTGTAAAATTTAGACTTCACATACGGTGTTTGAAAATGATGCGGAATGCATCGAAGCACGTGTCACAGTAGATTTTAAGAAATAGCAGTTTTAGCCAAGTAAAATTTATAATTAAAATGTAACTTTATTTTGAAATCACTAAAAATATTTTGTCCGCCTCCGTAGTGTAATGGTCAGCACGCTCGGCTACCGTTCTGGAGGTCCCGGGTTCGATTCCCAGGGGGGGTAAAATAAATGGAAGAGATTTTTTCACTCTTATATTTATTCAATATTACCCTGGACTGGTACCTAAGGCGGAGGGCTGATCACCTTTCCTTCGTGTGTTAACGAACAAGATAACACAGTTTTTGTATAATGCGGTGCCCTATGCACCATTGGAGTGCGGATAAGGGTTTGAATTAAAAAAAATACTTAATTATAATGTCCACCGGTATCGAAGCTAACCGTTTCTTTATCAATTTCTTTATTATTTTTAGTATTAATCAGTCTTTATAAAGAAGCGGTTAGCTTCGAAACCGGTAGACATTAATAAATTCAGTTATAATAAAATATTTACAGTGATTTTAAAACAAAGTTATAATTTAATTATGAAAATCACATAGTTAGTGCTTCAAATATAAATTTTAGGTCAAATTTAATTTAAAAAAGGATAGATATTACTACAAAGTGACTCAATTAATGAATTAAGTTAAGCAAATATTAATTTGGCGTTCTTGTAGTGATATGTTGATAACAATTTCGATTCATCCTTGAACACTGTATGTAATTCATGTCTCCAAGTTCTAATGAAGATAGATTGCTCTAAATGCGGTAATATCTGTACCACCCATACCTCATTACCATAATCCTCAACACGAATGTGAGATGGCGAACACATCATACTTTATAATATTAGCCCGTTTGATTGATTGACTATATTGAGATTGATATATTCTCACCATGAAAAAAAAACTCGAGAAAACATCTGAAGATTTTACTCGGTCATAAAAGAAATTGCAAATTTTCGAAAGTTTCTCGTTCGCGGGGCTGAAAGGTAATCTGAAAAAAGTTGAGAGAGGTTTTTCATTTCTTTTGTTGACTTGCGTTCGAAGTAATAAGAAATTATTGCTAAGATAATAAGATTTATGAGGATAATAAAGAACTTTTTTTCCAACATTTGTTTTGTATTTTTAAAAACCAACTTCATAACTTAACATCACGATGCTTCTTCGCAAGGGTAGGCAGAGAGGATTGAAAACCCATTAATTAGTCTTTGCAAACAATCTACCCTCTTTATAAAATAAAACAACTCTGTTTTAACCACTATTTATTGGTACACTTTATCCAACCGGTTTCGACAACTATGAGTAGGTATTTTAATGTTTTAGAATTTAGTACATAAACCCTGATGATGACAAGGTTCTTGTCGAAACCGGTTGGATAAAGTGTACCAATAAAAAGTGATTAAAACAAAGTTATTTTATTTTATAAAGTTTATAAAATTTTCCACAAAGTATCTGATAAAAACATTAAAAAAAATCTTGTTTTTTCCAAAGTCACGACGATTATTCCGACTCCTGACTTGACCACGCCAAAGTATTTGAAATATTTGATCATGCCAATGTTTCCTCGGTTTTGTTCTGCTGCTATTGCCAACCACATTCGCCCCGTAAATTTGTTTCACTGTTCATTTATCACTCGTTTGATTCACTTGCCCAAACTATCTCAAAACACTTATCTGAATTTATCGATAATGCTTATTTCAGCATTTCCTTCCTTAAATCACCATTCGAACATTTATATATTAAACATCGTTTTACCGCACGTTCGTCTGAGAGAAGGCATTTCGACTGCATTCAGTCTACTTTTACCCTTCTTTTGACAATTCCACGCTTCAGTTCTATACATTAGTTATGGAATTATTACTTCACTAAGTACTGCCAGTTTGGATTTTAATAACAGATTTTTATTTCATATAATTGATTTCATTACACCATTCACTATGTTCTCACCATTCACTCTCCTTTCTATATCTTTATCAAAATTTCCATCCCTAGAAAACGTACCTCCCAAATATACGAAATAATTGACCTGTTCCATAATTTCCCCATTTAAAAATATTTCTGTTTATAGTTTGAAAATGTCATAACAAAAAAACTAACTAACGAACTAACCATCACTCCGCTTCCCCACAGGGATAGGCAGAGAGAATAGAACGCCACACCACTCTGTCTTTGCAAACATTATTCGCCTCTTCCACGTTCATGCATCTCCTCATACATACCCGCCGATTACTACGACTCCTAACCTGACCACTTTCAAGTATTTGGCATTTCTAATCGTGCCATGTTTTTCTCGCTCTTCCTTTGCTCGTTTTTCCAATTACTTTCGCCTCATAAATTTGTTTTACCGTTCTTTCCTCACTCATTCGTTCTACATGTCCAAACACGGTTTTCTAAATTAATAGATTGTCCAAACACATTTCTACATGTCCATAACAAAGCAAAACGATTTTCAAATTTGTATTTTTATGTGTTTTCAATGAAATACAATTAAGTTGGTTCTAAAATCTGTGTTGGGTTTTAATATTTAAAATATAAACCTACAAGGCACGGATCAAACCCAAAAACATTCCCGAGAAGATTTTTTTCATAAATTCATGAAATACGGGTATTTCCTTGTATAATTTCCCTACTCGGTGATACCATTTCAACTCACTTAATATTCAAGATGGATGCTCCAACCGCTCACCGCTTGGGGATGTAGGATTGTAAGTATACCACTGTACGAAATGCAGAAGGGGTAACTGACGTTTTTAGTCTGATTCGCTTTTTGAGTTGTGCAGGCTTACAAGAGATCTTTTTGAATATAAGATCTGTGATTCCATACGGAAATTAATTATCTCACTGCGTAAATATTTTAACGTAATAAAGTACACGTGGAGCCGATAAACACTACTAAATATGAAGTAAAGTCCTTACAATATATTGCCTATACCCAAATTAACAAGCTGTATAAAATAGTGCCCAGTCAGGGAACAAAATTGAATGAACTGAAAAAATACTTAACTAACTAACTAACTAACTAACCATCACGCCGCTTCCCCGCAGGGGTAGGCAGAGAGAATCGAACGCCACACCACTCTGTCTTTGCAAACATTCTTTGCCTCTTCTACATTCATGCATCTCCTCATACATACCCGACGATTATTACGACTCCTGACCCGGCCGCTTTCAAGTATTTGACATACCTGATGTTGACAATGATTAAAGAAAACACTTCGTTTTTTACCACTTGAGTTTTATTATACACTACATGTTTCAGAAGTTAAACTTCCATCATTCAGGTCAGACAATATACAGACAAATATGTTATTATACAGACCTGAATGATGGAAGTTTAACTTCTGAAACATGTAGTCTATAATAAAACTCAAGTAGTAAAAAACGAAGTGTTTTCTTTAATCATTGTAACATGTCTTACCACAAAGTTAATGCCGAAACAATAAATAAAATGAAAGATATTTGTGTTAGTGATAAGTTATATTTTCTAATTTATTTCCTTTAAATATGCTTCTTACCGTAGGTTTTTTGTATGCCTATTTACTTTACACGTTCATTGTTTTATATTTTATATTTAGCCCTATGTTAGTTTTGTTTATTACTATTTAATTTTTATTATTTTTATTTGTGTTTTAGTCTTGTTAACCTTGATCCCATGTCCCAAAATAAATACCAAAAAATAACTAACTAACGGATTATTATAAATGTGACTTTTGCTATAGTATGATTTAAATTAAAAAAAAAACTATAACTTTACATTGGGGTAACTTCTTAATTATTTTCTTCCATATTTTGCAAATACTTTGTGGCACATTTTATAAAGCTTCATAAAATAAAACAAGAACTTTTTGTGACCACTTTTATTTTTGGTCTCTTGAATATTTCCTCTGTAACTGAGTCCGTCTCGGAACATTAAGAAAAAAATTCATATAAAATTCAGTTCCACCAAGTAATTTTATGCATACAAATTGAAACACATTGGTTCGTTAATGATATAAAATACAGTTTTTAACAAGAAACGTCAGGACAAAACATAAATGTAATAAATTCTTCTTATTCTTCACACCCTTGCCCGCACCTGATGGTGACTATGGCACTGCATCATATAAATGCAGTGTTATCTTGATCTTGATCGTTAACACACTAAGGAAATGTGATCAGCTCTCCGCTGCAGGCGCCAGTCCAGGGTAATATTAAAATAAGTATAAGAGTGAAAAAAACAGTTATATTTATTTGACCCCCCCCCTTTGGAAATTGAACCCGGGACCTCCACTGTACGGTGGACGGGCGTGCTAACCATTACAATACAGAGGCGGATAAATCATTACTTAAAAACTAAATAATCGGATTTTACAGTTCTGAAACTGAAAATATCCTGAAATCGTCAGTTACGCTTTCCATGCTTAGCACAGCTGTTTGAGTAACACGAGATGTATACCAGGAGACAAGAGACGCGCAAAGGGGTAACCGATGTACGTACTCGTATCCGCGCTCTACCCTTCTCGAAATTCACACCTTTCCGATCAATTTCCGATGATTGATTCAATTTGTTTACACTGTCAACAGATGTGCGCAAATTTTGAGAATAAAATCAGAACCATTTGGGACACCCTTATCTCTACTTTTCCACCGCGAAATGTCACGTTGTATAATATTCGTTCAAATTTGAAAGGCTTGTGGTAAATTTAAAGACAATTTAATTGAGATATTATCTGGATGAGTTACATTTATATGGTATAAATTTGATTTAAAAATATAAATTACCTTGAAATGATAACTATGAGATATATACTACTAATAGTTAAAGGGAAATTGAAAAATTATGGTGACGATGCATATATATATTTTTTTGGTTGCATTATTTTTGGTTGGTAGGAAGATACTGTTTTTGAGCAATTAATCCGCCACTTATGTACTTATTTATTTTCTGTACATGAAGTTTACATAAATTAATAAAATAAAAAATAAAAAAAAATATATATTTAAATATATATATATATAAATATACATATATATATATATATATATATATATATATATATATATATATATATATATATATATATATATATATATATTACATATATATATATATATATATATATATATATATATATATATATATATATATATATATATATATATTATATATATATATATATATATATATATATATATATATATATATATATATATATATATATATATATATATATATATATATATATTTATATAAATATATATATCGTAGTCATATAGGAGAAAGTCACCAAGTGCATTTTTACTAAAACGTGACCATTGACTATTTGATATATTTCTAGCTTAATATTGCCCTGAAAAAAATCGCAAAGGATTTTAAACTTGAAGGTTTAATATATTGACTAGTTAAAAATGACTAACTGCATTGATGTTTATTTTCTTGCCAAGCAAAAGTGACTTAAATGGTCCTCCTGAACATTTCACGTTTTGGTAATTGGTCACTTTCTCCTGTTTGACATATATATATATATAATAACACATATATACCTCCAAAGATCAGTTTATGAGAAAGTAAAACGTTGACAGGGTGTATAAAAACACGATTTCTCGTACCCAGTAGTAACGCGTGTCTTACGAAGCTTCCCTTCAATCAATGGTAAAACAAGTATTCCAGAAAATTCCCATTTCTTCGGAACTGAGACGAAACTCCCGCTGAGATGGCCTTTAAAATTGGATACACGCAAAAAGTGGTAGAAATTCCGCGTCGGAAAATAAACCCCTTAAAATATGCATATACTGAAATAAGAAGTTAGAAGATAATTATATTTCTTTAAAATAAAAAGATAAGTTGTTCGTAAAGTCGCGATATCAAATCAATTGAATATCTCAGCCATGTTATGAGTATTCTAAATTAGAGAGATACTCAAAACCTGTCGTTATTTTGTTGTTTTGAAATGATAATGAAATTTTAATAGGGTGTATAAAATGTTATTTTTTGACATCTCATCAAAGATGAAGATGAATATGGAAGTCTGGACATTACGGGGCTGACAACCATCATACGCTGGTTTAAGTGATCACTTAAGTGTGGTTGTCGATAATGGGTAGAATTGGTGAATGGTACATGTGTGTAATATATATATATATATATATATATATATATATATATATATATATATATATATATATATATATATATATATATATATATATATATATATATATATATATATATATATATATATATATATATATATATATATATATATATATATATATATATATATATATATATATATATATATATATATATATATATATATATATATATATATATATATATATATATATATATATATATATATATATATATATATATATATATATATATATATATATATATATATATATATATATATATATATATATATATATATATATTTATATATTTATATATATATATATTTATATATATATATATATATAAATATACATATATATACATATATATATATATATATATATATATATATATATATATATATATATATATATATATATATATATATATATATATATATATATATATATATATATATATATATATATATATATATATTTATATATATATATATATGCGTGTGTGTAAAAATACAAACTACATTTATTTTAACCTGTTGATAAGAATATCTATAGTTCTCAAAACTAGTCGTGTTTTTATTAATAAACCACCAAAAAACATTATACTTCTGTTTTATACTTCTGTTTTATTTAATATTCAAATCGTCATGTTATTCCACAAAATAAATACCAAATCAGTGAATAATACGTTACCTTAATACACACCTACTGTTGAGCTGAACATACTTTTTTAACGTCGATATAAATTAATTATCCTTGTTTTTAATGATCCAGGAAGTTGGAAGCACTATTCAATGGAATTAATTTGACAAATTAACCTCTTGTTTTGCTCCAGTAATTAAATTTGCATAATGCTGTCGTGTCAATAAAACATTTTGTCACCAAGTTGGAGGAGCAAGGAACAAATACAAGACATTCATTTCTACAGGGAAATAATCATTTCCTTCTAAATTCAGAAAATGTAGGAAGTAAATCCGAATAGATTAGGGCCGATAGTAGAATATATCCATTAGTAGGAACAGCATAATTAAAAAAAATAAAATCAGGTTTTACTTTTTAGGCCTCAGTCTTGACGTATAAGGCAAATTCTTAAAAAAATCATCAATCAATTTTAAATAACAGCGAATCATTTATTTCCACATATAACATACATAAGTCATCTTTATAATACTCCTGATGAGTAATTTCCATTACTCATTTTCAACTCAACTGGTTTTCTATAAAAAGAGACTTAAATTTAATATGCTGATCTTTAAATATAAATTTTTTAACGATAAATATTTTAGGGTTAAAATACTGTTAAACAAAAATTTTCATATACATATTACTAGAAATAAGGATAAAATAAGACTGCCATTGTTGAAAAAACCGAGTAACAAAATTGTTTATAAAATACTGTTAAACAAAAATTTTCATAAACATATTACTAGAAATAAGGATAAAATAAAACTTCCATTGTTGAAAAAACCGAGTCACAAAATCGTTTAATGTATAAGGGTTTGAAAATGAAAAAATTATATGAGTTGAAATTGTATCTAGAATTTTAAGGAGTACTGGATTTTTCGCTTTTATCCAGTATTTTTTTAATACTAATAGATAAATATATAAAACACCGGTAGAGCTTTCGAGATTGGTAGAGCTTTCGTGTTGCCAATAATGGTATTCTTGCGTCATGAAGTATTTGTAACACGATATCTGAGATTCTTAGAGATTGTCTTATCTTTAGTGCCTAAATTCTTTAGAATGCTTCTTAGTCACATAAAACCGCTTAGAAATTTCTTGAACTATATACACGAAGATACGAATATATACAGAAGAACCCCGGGTTACGAAATCCTCGAGATACGAACAAAATACTACCAGAGATACAAAAACCAAGGTCAAATGATAATGGATATTTCAGCAGGATTTAACCCCCTACCACAAATCCAAAAAATGATAAAATTTTTCAAATAATGAGCTATGGATGAACTAAATTTATCGGCAATCTGTAAGAATCGGTTCTCCAAAATTGATTGCACTACGGTGGAAAAATTGATTTTGTCCATAATTCAGGTATGGTTTCGAGACGAAAAAATGGTATCTACATACCAAAACCTTATATAATAGATGCCAAGAAGAGAAAAATCTTTGATTGAACCCAAAGGAGATTGTATTAAATATTAATTTGTGTTATAACTTATAAACAAAAGATTTTACAAAACTTTTTACGATAGTACAAAAAAAATAATTGTTTCAATTAATTCTGTTCGATACTGTACTTATGTAATCATAAATTAACTAGATCTTTTACAGTTTTTGGTCCCGTGATAATAAAGTAATATTTCATCTTATACTTCTTCCGGACATCCGGTTTGGCTGTTTGATGTTGCTTCCTATATATTACGGAAACCGAAGTATCTTTGAAATTATCCAGAAAAAT
This sequence comes from Brachycentrus maculatus, assembly GCF_059751285.1. Taxonomy (NCBI): domain Eukaryota; kingdom Metazoa; phylum Arthropoda; class Insecta; order Trichoptera; family Brachycentridae; genus Brachycentrus; species Brachycentrus maculatus. The sequence goes on along the minus strand of NW_028281287.1, from coordinate 327,732 downwards.
ATTCACTCCCTCTTTAAAATGTTTTATCGTATTTTGGCTAAGGGAATGAAAATCAGAAAGAAACAATTTTGGATACAATTATTATTAATATAATTACTGTGGCTCGGTCTGGTTAATGGAAAATAAAGAAAATAGAAAGTACATATCTTTAACAATCACAATGTTTGTGAAAAAACGAAAATAAAATAAAAATCTTTGAAATAATGGTGCAATAAAAAACGTTGAAAATACTAAATTACAGCAGTTAGGGGCCATGAACAATGTTAAGTATCGCGTTTGTTGCTGTTACAACAGATGACACTGCAATTGAAACATTTTTTGACACTGCAATTGAAACCACAGTTTTTCAAATACTGGGTGACAACTATTTAAATTTAACAAAAAATTTATCATCGAGATTTTCAAACGATTTTTCTACTCCAAAATGCAACACCAAGCAATTTCAGCAAAACTTCAAATATTTTGCAGTCAAACATTTTAATAAACTCCCTAAAGAAATAAAAAAAATAGATGATATAAAAATCCTTAAGAAAAAAAATTAAAGCTCCATACATTTAAATCTTTTAAAAAATATATAATTAAAACTATTATATCTTTTATTATATAACATTAAACCACGAGTGTAAGTCCCATTCCAAGCACAAGAGCACAGACTCTTTTATGGAGAGGCACAGCGAATCGAAATATAAAAGTTGTATAAATGATTCAAATGTAATATGTTATAAATAAAAATGTAAATATATTAAATGAATAAAAAAATCCTGTTAAGTTTCGGAATATTAAGTTGGCGGTATGCACATTTCAAAAAAGAAATCCAGTGCAAAGGGCTAAAAAAGATATCCTGCAAAGTCTTTATTTTAGAAGTTTGTCTGCAGATAAGCATATCTTAAAGGTGGATACTGATCGGAGCATTTCGTCGTAACGTAACACGTTACGATGCGAGCATTCAGGCAGTCAATACAGCGAGCCGAGCGCTCTATCCATAAGTTTCGGATGCTCGCTGATGCTCGCCGCGAGCGATGTTACGACGTTATGTTACAACGAAATGCTACGGTCAGTCTCTATCTTAACCCTTTCCGGTCCTATGTCGAATGTCATTTGACATTTTTTTTCTTCATCAGTTTAGTGTAATACAAGCAAACATATTTTTTTCTCACTCGTATTTAGTGTGCGGTATACTGGGACGAGGATTCAATGATTTTTATAAACACAAAAATGTGTAACTTTCTACCTGAGAATGATGCAAAAAGTTTTTTTTGGGGGCTGGCTCGGTACCCGTCACTCGGATGTCCGGCTACCGTCATTAGTGACACTCGACCCATGCGCGTGTGAGCAGCAGTGATGACGATTCCATCCACAATAGCCCACGTGGATGGAAAAATGTTACGCTCTACGAAAAATTCCTGGAGGTAGGAAAGAAACCCGATACATTTGCGTCACTTACCAGAGAAAGCCCGGCCTTTGCATCGGTGACTGTTTTCACCGATATCATAAATTAGATGTCTATAAAGTGTAATAATAAGAGACAAGATTGTATACATTCAAAATAAAAATAAATTATTAACATAAGTGTAGTTTTATTAAAAAAAACTTGGATGTATTGTTTTACCCTGTAATGCTGTAAATCTATTGTGGACCTGATGGAATTTTTAATTTTTTTATGGACCGGAAAAGGTTAAGGATAGGGAAGGTATAATCTATGAGAAATACATCGCCAACATCTAGACCAGTTGAAAATAAATATTTGTTGAATACAATTTGCAACTCTCGGGTTACAAATCCATAGACGTTTCATCTCCAGTTGAGTTATATATTAAAAATTAGACCGTGAAAGTTTGTATTTTCAAGATACTCGCTAAGGAAACCTCAAATCCTTTGAAATCCATTAGCTGAAAACTTCGCGAATCCTGAATCAAACTTTGAGCAGTACGAAAACCAACATGGAAGAATAATTAATACACTACTGCACCTTTATAATTCGCGAATAATAAATCTCCTTTCGAGAAGAAAGTAATGATTAATTTATCACATTACTTGACAAAAGAAGCATTTCGTCAGCACTTGTAGCCGCGAGAAAGTATTTTCTAATCTGCGTAATAAAAGGAACAAATTAGACAACAGGGAAGTTTTGCAAAGCTTTCAGGGAAATTCGATTTCAGTGAAACGCGAACTTTCGTTTCCCTTATTTATTACCGGGAATAATGAAAACTCTAAGTTCATAACGGAATAATTTCCAAACGTTCTAAGATCAACATTTCTCAGTCAATTTCATGGAAAATTATGGAATTTCAATGGTGAACGTTTATCTTAGCCGGCGCACTGTGGCGCCGAATCATACAGAGTTGGATAAAATATATTACATTTAAGTTTTGTACCGACATTTCTTGGTAGCACTGCATTATATAGAATAAAAAAACAAGTTTGCAATTTTATTTAATAAAATATATTCTTCCTTCTTCTTCTTCTTCAAACCCTTATCCGCACCCCAATGGTGCATAAGGCACTGCAACGCAGTGTTATCTTGATCGTTAACACATGAGGGAAAAGTGATTAGCCCTCCGCTTCGGGTACCAGTCCAGGGTAATATTGAATAAATATTAGAATGAAAAAATCACACATTTATTTGACCTCCCCCCTGGTAATCGAACCCGAAACCTCTAGTACGGTAGCCCAGCCTGCTAACCATTACACTACGGAAGCGGACAGATAAAATATATTAGTTAAATTTAAAAACGACTGATTTTTATATTATATTTTTACATCTCCACATAGATATCTACTTGTGAATCATTTCCAGGATTTGGACCTGACAAACAAATGGAAGAGTTTCTGTTGAACAAAAAGCTTAATTCATCTCACCGATAGATGTCTCTAGTGAAATTTTAGTGATGTAAGTACTATGTTTCGAAATTGAACCATATTTTATAAATATAAAACATCCAAAAATTTGTATTATGTGGTTGTGAATCATGGGTAGAATTAGTGAATGTTACATGCGTGTAAAGTGATCACTTAAACCAGCCTATGACGGTTGTAAGCCCCGTAAATGCCCAGACTTCCATATTCTTCTTCATCCATGTTGAGATGTAAAAATCGTTTTTGGTATTTAGCAAGTAAAACTGAAATAATAAAAAAATATAAGATTTTACCCCGAAGTGACTGCCGAATATTTAATGAAAAAATGTTAATATGTTTTGTTCCATGAATTTTTAAAAGGGCCCACTGTGCGGCGTATATAATGAAATTCGCATAAATTATATTATTGAGCTTACGCCTGGCGTAATATTGAGTTTTGCTGTGTTGGTTACTGACGTAAATATTAAATGTTCTTATCATATTAAGTCAATCATACATTCAGACAACTAAAATAATACTTCACACAATACAGCGTTTCAGTAATATTATATTATTTTATGATATTAAGTAGTCTATATATACGATGTGTTCGCATTAAACACGTATGGTTTAATGAGAATATATCATATATGACGTGTAATTATCATGAATATTACAGGAAGCATAATATAACCAAACATAATCTGATCATTAAATAAAACCCTTATCCGCACCCCAATGGTGCATAGGGCACTGCTTCATATAAACGCAGTGTTATCTTGATCGTTTACACATGAAGGAAAAGTGATCAGCCCTCCGCTTCAGGTACCAGTCCAGAGTAATATTGAATAAATATTACAGTGAAAAAATCACTTTTATTTATTTGACCCCCCTGAGAATCGAACCCGGGACCTCCAGAACGGTAGCTGAGCGTGCTGACCATTACACTACGGAGGCGGAGAATTTTAGTTTAAGTAGTAAAAATCTATCGAGACAGCTAAACTGGTAGTACACAACATAGTCGTGGTGGCAACTGAAATGTATGAAAGTGAAGCATTGTGCTGGCAAAAAGGGCGAAAGTAGGTATATATTTACATAGTTACATTTAAGTACAAACTACTCATTGATTATTATTTTGTTGACATCTCATCAAAGATGAAGAATAATATGGAAGTCTTTTACGGGGCTGACGACCGTCATAATAAATAATAATAATAAAACCCTTATCCGCACCCCAATGGTGCATAGGGCACTGCTTCATATGAACATATATACCAGTCCAGAGTAATATTGAATAAATATTACAGTGAAAAAATCACTTATATTTATTTGACCCCCCTGGGAATCGAACCCGGGACCTCCAGAACGGTAGCCGAGCGTGCTGACCATTACACTACAGAGGCGGACAAGACGACCGTCATAGGCTGGTTTAACTGATCACTTTACACATGTGTAACATTCACCAATTCTACCCATTATTTACAACCACACTACTAAAATTCTTGGAAGTTCTATAAATATGAACCAATTTTGAAACATTGTTCTTGAATCACTAGAACTTCACCAGAGACATCTATTAGTGAGATGAAAAGAAGCTATTTACTAAGCTGAAACTCTTTTATTAGTATGTGAGGTCCAAATCCTGGATTATAATCACACACATGAGAAACGCCAGAAAATATGATTTTAATTTTTTTTATTTAAGCTTATTATTTGACCAGATAATTTAAAAATGACTCTTGTAATTGGAGATAATCCAGATTTTGTGAACAAGTATTTGGACACACTCAAAATGTTGTAAATACTTATTGATTATTTGTATTTCTATATTTATGGTCATTATCGTAGATTGCGTTTGTACTTTTTTTTAATTACTCATAATTTGGAACAACGAGCTTATTCTACGATAAGAGCAGTTGAATAACACTGGCCAACAATGATTTTGTAACAGAAATTTTGATTTATTTTTTTACAAAAATGTTAATAAAATTAGTATATAACCACTCACCGAGATTTTACGTCTACCGGTTTCGAGACGTACCCGTCTCTCCGTCAGGACAATCACTAACACAGCATGCAAACAATACTACCCTTCACCACCATAGCACCATTTACACACTCAAAACTACACAAAATGTCTAACACATGCGATTTTTGGTCGACCCGAAGACCAACATGCACTATAGTTTTCAATACAGACATGCGTTACGAGCCGAGGTTAAACGTGCATAAAATTAGACCTGTAATCGAATCAACTTATATACTCGTAGGATGAAAGGAGTGGGCGGGGTTCGAATTGGATATTGACGAATCGTGTTTAACCGATGTCGAATCAAACAATGGACTATATGTAAAATTTATTTGGTTGTTAATTAGAGGAATATTATTTTTATGGCTGATTTAAAGAAATTTTGATGACTGATTTGGACTAATTTGATCGTTCTTATTCAAAGTCTGTATGGTGACAAGCTAGTATTACGTCAAGTTTTGATGTCCAGCCCAAGAAGACCGAGAAGAAAGCGGCGGCTCCACTTTCCTGCCTTCAGACTCAGCCGATTGACGACGTTTTTCATTAATACATTTTTTTAAATATATTTTCTCTCATTATCATATTCATATCATAATCCATACCTGTATGAGCGCCCTTGAGGTAGTTTTTTTTTACGAAAATGGCGCTATATAAATCATCCTAGACTATTATTATAATTATTACAGTCATATTATTGTTTGTATGGACCCCATACATCGAAACCGTAATAGTGGTTGGTATATACACATGTTTTAGTTTAAGGTCTAAAGGATTCAAAAAAAGTATTGATAATTATGGAGTAACAGTGGAAATATATTGACTTATTTGTATTGAATATGATAGAATTATATATTTATTATATTTACATAAATAATAAGATTAACTTTATTTATTGTTTCGGCATTAACTTTGTGGTAAGACATGTTACAATGATTAAAGAAAACACTTCGTTTTTTACCACTTGAGTTTTATTATAGACTACATGTTTCAGAAGTTAAACTTCCATCATTCAGGTCTGTATAAAAACAAAATAACAGTTATTATACAGACCTGAATGATGGAAGTTTAACTTCTGAAACATGTAGTCTAAAATAAAACTCAAGTGGTAAAAAACGAAGTGTTTTCTTCAATCATTGTAAGATAAACTTTAGTCAATATCAGAATTAAAAAATATCCATAGGTAAAAAATCTCTCCGCCTCCGTAGTGTAATGGTCAGCATGCTCGGCTACCGTTCTGGAGGTCCCGGGCTCGATTCCCAGGGGGGCTTAATAAATATAAGTGATTTTTTTACTCTAATATTTATTCAATATTACACTGGATTGGTACCTGAAGTGGAGGGCTGATCACCTTTCCGTCATGTGTAATCGATCGAGATAACACCGCGTTTATATGAAGCAGTGCCCTATGCACCATTGGGGTGCGGTAAAGGTTTTATTATTATTATTAAAAAATCTGAAGTGCTACAATTTTTTTTGCTTTCGTTGTTGAATTCAGCCATGCAAATAGCATAAAGATCAGGTATTTTTATGCATGTTACAAAATAAAAGTTGTAAATTGTTGGCCAGTGTAATAATGATCGCGCGCAATATCAGTCACCTTTTCCATATTGTTTTATAATTTTAACTTTGGTCTTCATTGTTATGGCGTGTCTTTCCTCATTATCAATTTGAGAATCAAATTTTCATTTGTTTGACATTTCAAGGGTCATAGTTGGGTAGAAGCTCGACTGTGAAATTGAAACAAAGATTCTCGCCTCTTTTCTAAGACAAGTCACTGCTGACAATCAGGCGGCATCTCTCATCTGAACTTCGGGACGTAGCTCTGACTTGGGAAGATGCAAGGAAGCTGGCAGCCGACAAAAGAGCCTAAAGACAGTTTGTGAACTCCATATACTCCACATAAGAAATAAAAATGTATGTTATAATGATTAAAGAAAACACTTGTTTTTTACCACTTGAGTTTTATTATAGACTACATGTTTCAGAAGTTAAACTTCCATCATTCAGGTCTGTATAATAACTATAATATAAAATATAAAATTGTTCTATAAATAAGGAGAGGGTAAAGTAAGGGGAAGGGGTTAATCAAGGGGCGGAGTTTGAAAAAAAATCTTACCTCCCCATATCCAACCTGCATATTATACAAATAATAATTTACATAAAATCCTCGATAACTCAAAATCTAAAATTAATTTATTACAAAAAAGTGGTGTTTATAAAATTTCATGTGGAGATTGTGATAAAAAATATATAGGCCAAACTGCGAGAAATTTAAAGATTACAATTAAAGAACATCATAGCGGTCTTGTTAGTAATTATTTTTCGGAATTTGCAAATCACATAATAGATACTAGTCACTCATTTCACTCTCATAAATTAAAATTATTACACCTTGTTCCATATAAAGGCAAAATTATGAATTATCTTGAAAATTTATAAATCCAAAAAAACCTAAATTCTAATAATAATTTATTAAATAATATATTGTTTCAAAATTCTTCACCTTTGCTTTCCATTTTTCATTTGTTTTCAAACTCCGCACCTTGACTAACCCCTTCCCCTTACTTTCCCCTCTTCTTATTTATAGAACAATTTTATATTTTATATTTTAGTTATTATACAGACCTGAATGATGGAAGTTTAACTTCTGAAACATGTAGTCTATAATAAAACTCAAGTGGTAAAAAACAAATGTTTTCTTTAATCGTTGTAACATGTCTTACCACAAAGTTAAAGCCGAAACAATAAATAAAAATGTATGTCGTATATTTGTTCATATTGTAGTCATACAGGAGAAAGTGACCAAATGTATTTTTTATAAAAACGTGATGATTGAATATTTGATATCTTACTAGCTTAATATTGCCCTGAATAAAATCCCAAAGCATTTTAAACGTGGAAATATAATATATTGACTTTTTAAAAATGACTTACTGCATTGATGTTTATTTTCTTGCTAAACAAGAGTGACTTAAATGGCCTTCCTGAACATTTTACGTTTTGTTAGTTGGTCACTTTATCCTGTACGACTACGATATATAAATTTATATGCTTCATACATTTTTATAATATTTGAATATATTCGAATGATCATTAATAACGGTATTGATATTTGAATTTTCGTCTTTGTATCGCACCCCATACAGTGTACATAATATGTACAATTCAATGAAGGGATTGTTATTTTGAGGCTTCTATTTCATCATCCCTTCATCCTTTTACCCATCAATCTCCTCTAGAGCCTTCCTCCCCAATAGAACACAACCTTTTCATATCCTCGACCTATAATCCAATACACGCAATTTATTAAATAAGCGCTTATCATGAGTGATACGATGAGCAATGGGCTTGGGTATATTGATTCGAGCGAAATTCTGGAGAACCAATATGTTTGTTCATATATCTCTCACTCCTTTCAACAACGTCATATTTTAAAAAAAAAACTTGGTTTTTCAGGAGAACGTTTTAAAAGTTTAAAAATATAATACAATGTATTAAATATAAATTTCATGCCACTTATTAAACTTTTTACCGTACAACAGATCTTTTTAGGTAAAACCTGGAGTTTTTTCTCCATTTCAAAACATTAAGTATCTGTATTTAAAAAAAATAATTAAACAACACCTTTTGTTCAAAATGCAAAAACAACACTTTTTGTCCTGTAGCGGGTAAATATTAAGTTAAAAATATGCCTCTTTTGCTGGGATTTAGTACATTTTCTGGGTATTCTGAAAACCTACACAACAGAAAATTTACGATTTTTTATTTATGACGTTCTTGAAAGGAGTGAGTGACATGTTTATGTGTAAACGAGGGTTTTTCATAAAATTAGGTTCCCAAATTTCTCAAAAATATACAGCTTTAATGTTTTCCTTGGCATTATACATAATTTTAAATCTTAAAACATACTCTTTTCATACATTTCTACCTAATTGTTGTTTCTTTCTAAACACTTTTGCAAATAATTATCCAACTTTTGTGTCCTTGTAAAAATCGAGTGACCTCTTCTTTGACTTCAACAACAATAAACTCCGATAGATACGAATGCAAGACAGATAAGCATTATCGATAAAATTAAGAAAAGTATGTCGAGATGGTTTGGGCATATGGAACGAATGAGTGAGAAAAGAAAGATAGAAGAAGTTTATGCATCAAATGTAGTCGGAAAAAGGAGCAAAGGAAGACTGAAGAAAACTTTGCATGATCAAGTATGTTAAATATTTGAAAGCGGCCTGGTCAGGATTCGAAATTATTTCATTAATTGATTCAGCAGTCACATTGTGGTAAAATCTATAAATTTTAAATTACCTAATGTATTACTTAGTAAATACCACTTTTTCTTAAAATCTACTGTGACACGTGTTTCGATGCATTCTGCATAATTTTTAACATCGGAAAATGCATCGGAACACATCTCACAGTAGATTTTAAGAAAAAGTGGTATATACGTCGTAAAACATTAATTAAAAATTCGAAATAATTATTAACGTAACCTAATCTAACCTAGGGTATGTATGTATATAACCTAGGAGATGCATGCATGTTGAATAGGCGAAGAACGTTAGCAAAGACAGAGAGTAGCGTGGCGTTCTATTCTCTCTACCTACCCCTGCGGGGAAGCAGCATGATGGTTAGTTACTTTATTTAGTTAGGTAAGCGATGTGTTACAGAATTCAGAATTCATGATTCGATTATTCCTGAGAATGTATTCGAACATAAGGTATTTGTATGTTCAATGATTGGCTTATATCTATGTATGCATTCATTACGTCATATTTTGTAGGAAATGTAAGTATACAAAGAAACGAGGATAAAAAGTAATACAATACAAACACGATATCTACTGTACAACCCTGAATAGATCACATTACTTTTATCAAAAGGCTGAATGAAATCATAGATTGATTCTAAAGGAATTGCTTTTAAAAAGAGTATTGATGGCCTGAATATAAAAACAGGGGTGGAAAAACATTTTGAGTATAAAAAATGAAGATTTATTTCTTGAATATTTTTCGCAGATACTTTGTGGCACATTTTATAAACTTTATTATTATTTATTTACTTTTAACCACTTTTTATTGGTACACTTTATCCAACCGCTTTTGACATGAACCTTGTCATCATCAGGGTTATTAACTTTATTTTTAATGTTTATTGTTATCTTTATGTTTTACTTAGTAAATACCACTATTTCTTAAAATCTACTGTGACACGTGTTTCAATGCATTCTGCATCATTTTCAAACACCATTTTCAAAAACATGAATTAAAAATGGAAAGATTTTACCACAAAGTGACTGCCGAATCAATAAATGAAATAATTAACTTTAACCTAACTATGAGAATTTCAATGTTTTAGAATTTAGTACATAACCCTGATGATGTTCATGGTTCGACAAGGTTCTTGTCGAAACCGGTCGGATAAAGTGTACCAATAAAAAGTGGTTAAAACAAAGTTGTTTTATTTTATAAAGTTTGAAGACTTATTATTTTCTCCTTGTTATATTTTCAATGAATATCCAAAATAAAAAGTGAAAATAAATTTTATGTAGGCAAAAATCGTTAGATTTTTCTATTGTTTTTATTACTCAATTCAGACTACTGTGAAAGTCCAAAAAGGAGGCCTTTGTTCAATACTGGACACAAGAAGAAAAATGAAGAAAGTAAAATAGTAAAGCTGAAGAACGTAAGTTAGTTAAATAAGCAGCGGATAATCCTATATGGTAACTTCTAAATCAATAAAAAAATATAATTACATTTATATCGTAGTCGTACAGGAGAAAGTGACCAACTACCAAAACGTAAAATGTTCAGGAGGGCCATTTAAGTCACTTTTGCTTGGCAAAAAAATAAACATCAATGCAGTTAGTCATTTTTAACAAATGAATATATTATACCTTCAAGTTTAAAATCTTTTTGAATTTTTTCTCTGCAATATTAAGCTAGTAAGATATCAAATAGTCAATGATCACGTTTTTGTAAAAAATGCACTTGGTCTCTTTCTCCTGTATGACTACGATATATACGTTTGGTAACTATAAAAATAAATTTAATAAGTAATTCAAAAGTTGCTAGCCAAAAATTCAATATGGCTATATCCGCTACAAAGACCAAGAGTATGGTGTTCTCTCGCACCCCAGTGGGATGTAGCGTGACTGTGGATGGCGTCTTGGTAGAGCAGGTGGAAAAGTTTAAATACCTGGGTGTGGACCTATGTGCTCAGACGGATCTGCGATACGAAGTGATGGGGCAAGTGAACAAAGCTGCAGCCATCTCAGGATGCCTGAAAAATGCTATATGGAAAAACCCTGAGATGAAGATCGGCAGCAAGATCAAGATATACAAAACTTGTGTCCGACCCATCATGACGTATGGAATCGAAAGTAGAGCAGACACCGCTGCCACAAAAAACACGCTCAGAGTGTCAGAAATGAAGACTCCGAGAAGCATAACAGGCAAGAGTCTTCGAGATAGATTGAGAAATGCCAAGATCAGGGAAATATGCGAAATCGAAGATGTCGTTAGGTGGGGAAGGCAACGAAGAAGACAATGGTATGCGCATGTGAGGAGAATGGAACCATCCAGACTCCCCCACATCGCATTGTACGGCCAACCCCATGGTAGACGACTCCCGGGCAGACCACCAAAGAGATGGGCCGATAGCTGGGAATCGACGTCGCAGGAGGCTAATCCCTCTTAAAAACAGGCCGTAAGGCCTACAATAAGAAGAAGAAGAAGAAGAAGAAGAATTCAAAAGTTTGGGCGTATTTGTATTTTAAAAGATAATTACCGATAATCTATTTTTATTGGAATTATCCAAAATGTTGGTATATTGCCACCGTGTGATTAGTTCTTGCATTTTTGCCAAAAACTCAAGCTGAAATGTCACATTTTTTGCTTGAGTTCTCCAGAAATAATTATTTTCACATCATTAGTCATTTTTGGCTTCGTTTTATGAAAAAAATCAGTTCTCACCCGTCATTTGAAACAGACATTAATTTTGAAGATGACGTAATGATTTGAAAGTTAATGTATTTTAAGACATTTGCTCCTAGATAAAGATCTTGGAGCTTATGTCTCAGAATATATAATTGCGTTATGACTTGCTCTAATTGTAAAAAAAAAATATATTTTCTTATATTGTATCGACGCTGGTGTATGGAAGCGAAATCCGCAGGGGTAGGCAGAGAGAATACATCGCTACACCACTCTGCCTTTGCAAACATTCTTCGCCTCTTCCACGTACATATATCTCCTCATATGTCAATACCCACCGATTATTTCGACTCCTAACCTGACAGCTTTCAAGTATTTTACATACCTGATCATGCAAAGTATATTTCGGTCTTCCTCTGTTCCTTTTAATACAACTACATACGAGTACGTTTCATAAATTTGCGTTTTTATACAACTCAAGCGTTCCACATGTTCAAGCCATCACAACGTACCTTTCTTAACTTGATCAATAATCCTTAGATCAGCCTTGCATTCTTTCCTTATTTTACTATTCGAAAATCAATCTTACATCGTTTTGCCGAACATTTGTCTAAGGGATCGCTCTTCAATCTGGCAAATCAGCTAAAAAACCCTAAAATCACATTTCTCCCTTACTTTTTAGATTATACAGTTTTTTATCGATAATTTCATTTTCATTTAATATTTAGAGTGAATTTTTGTTGACAACAAGCCTTGATTTTATGTGGAATATTTAGGGCCATATGTAGCGTAAATTGACATGGCGGATGCATGAAATTATGTATGGTAATTGGTATGCATGAAACGTGACATGCACACTTCTTAATTACGTATGCATGTCGGGAAATTTAATTATGTACAGCAGACCTCATATTCAGTAGGTACGAGAAACTGAATATTGTAAGGCATCCTTGAGGTGATTTTTCACGAAAACTTCGCTGTATAAATTTTAAACAAAAAACATGCTTCTGAATATTATGAATGTGTCAACATATTTGATGATAGATTTGTGTATTTATTGTGTGTATTAAAAGCATTGTTAACTTTGTGGTATGGTAACATGACACTCTCCTTATAATTCATATTTACTTGTGTATAAAAAAGAACAACTTCGTGACTGCCGATTTCGGAATAATCATTCCATCATTAGGTCAAATGTATGTTTTGAATATTGAAAGCATTAACTTTGTGGATTATCTTGATATATTATTTCGAGAAATAAAAATACTTTGTGTTCTGATCCACTCACATTTTTATTTAACGAACTAGTTTCGGCAACAACCTGTTGCCCTCTTCAGGGTTATAAATGTAACCCTGAAGAGGGCAACAGGTTGTTGCCGAAACTAGTTGGTTAAATAAAAATGTGAGTGGATCAGAACACAAAGTATTTTTATTTCTCGAAATAATATAGGTCAAATGTAGATTAAAATTAAATTGTAACGTTCTGATATTTATAAAAAAAAAAAAAATTGAAAGACAGATAGGAGACAAATCGCTCACTCCTTTCAAGAACATCATAAATCAAAAACTTTATTTTTCAGGAGAACGTTTTTTTAAGTTTAAAAATAACATACAATGTATTAAAAATAAATATCAAGCCACTTGTTGAACTTTTTACCTTGCAACAAATCTTTTTAGGTAAAACCTGAAGGTTTTTTCTCCATTTGAAAAATATTAAGTAAATTTAAAAATAAATAATTAAGCAATACCTTTTCTTCGAAATGCAAAAATAACACTTTCTGCCCTGTAGCAGGTAAATATTTAGTTATAAATTTGCCTCTTTTTGGGATAAAGTACATTTTCTGGGTATTCCGAAAATTGACGATTTTTGATTTATGACGTTCTTGAAAGGAGTGAGCGATAATGAATCACAATGGGAATATTTTTGAATATGGACTTGTAGTGAAATTTAATGGGTTATTTATTATGGGTTAGTCTTTATTAATTGCTTTACTAATTTCTACTTTTTCTTGATCATCTAAACAAAAAATGAATCAACGGGGATAGAAATTTTACACGCAAATAAAACTGGTCTTGTATAGTTTTGTTTAGATAATCTAGAAAAATAAGTAAAGCCATTAATAAAAGCTTACCCATATAAAAGACCAATTAAATATAACTACTGTTCCACTTTTAGAAAAAAATGTCATTATGATTAATTTGTCTTCTTTCTCTCTTTCAATTTTTATTTGTTTAAATTAATGTTATTTTAAGCACAGTACAATATTATTATTTAACTGTAATAATATTTAAATTTAAGGACAACCCTGTTTCTCTTTTAACGGAAAGAAATGTATGTTAGCGTTCTTTTGTCATTTTCAGATCAAATCTAATAGTATCTCTGTGCTATTTTTCTAATGCAATCTGTCTCTAGAGTTTACGTCGTTTATGGATTAGTTTTTTTTATTTTTTTTTCATAAATTAATTAATTTATTAAAATTAAAAATAAAAATAAAATAAAAATAAACATTTTTACCCACCAAGACACTTTTTGTGTCTCGTTGATGGAATTAAATTTTTTTTTTTTTTTACATATTTTAACATGATATACATATAAGGAAACAGAAACAGATTATTTTTACAAAAGTAAAAATAATAACAAAAAGCTGAACTATATATCCAATTTCCAATATCTCATTGAATATTGATCTGTTCCACGTGTCTGAAGGAGTTTTCCGAAGCGGGATTCTTCTACAATAGCAATAGTATTCTTACATATCTTCGATTTAAATGTATTTTAATATACACGTACGTATGTACTTTAAATTTTAAGTTTGTAATGTGTACGTTAATTGTATATAAATAAATTGAGTTGAAATTGAATTGAATTGAATATTATTATTTAAAAAAAAAAAAACAGATCTAAGCAGCTTCTTTTTTTTAACATATAACTCATATTTACTAGTTAATTTTTTTCATTTTCATTATTATTTTTTGTTTTATGTATTAATTTTTAAATCAAACACAGATTTTTTTGTGTCTACTAAGTTGTATTTTATTAACAAAAATACATAAAAATTAATATTGTGACAGTTGTTTCGCCTAGTTATGGCATTTTCAAACGATTATAGTTATAAGCACTTAAAATATATATTTTTTTAAATATTTATTGAATCCATTTCCAACAACCTTTGCTATAATCTTTAATAAAATGTAGACCCACATACAGGCAATGCCTTCGTACGATTTTTTCTGTATTAATTTAATATAATAATTTTTGTATTTTTAATAACATATGCTATGTTGTAAATTAATAAAAAAAATGCTTTAAAAAAGCACAAACTTTTTCATACTTGTAGAATAAGGTAGAAAAATTTCATTCTAAAGATTATTAATATTTAACTCTTACCACTCTGTAGGCCAGACATTCTTGCCCGTATGATTCTAGTAGGCAGCTCCGTGAGCCACAATGTCCGGCCCGGCGCAGGTATAACTTTAATCACTGATTTCTCCATCACCCAAGTATATTGTACCAAAAAATATTTCAGATAAATACAGTTAATCTTTTTTATTTATTGTTTCGGCATTAACTTTGTGGTAAGACATGTTACAATGATTAAAGAAAACACTTCGTTTTTTACCACTTGAGTTTTATTATAGACTACATGTTTCAGAAGTTAAACTTTCATCATTCAGGTCTGTATAGTAACTAAAATATAAAATATAAAATTGTTCTACTTTCCCCTCTCCTTATTTATAGAACAATTTTATATTTTATATTTTAGTTATTATACAGACCTGAATGATGGAAGTTTAACTTCTGAAACATGTAGTCTATAATAAAACTCAAGTGGTAAAAAACGAAGTGTTTTCTTTAATCATTGTAACAGTTAATCTTAATATACATGGTCATACGAATTGCCAGACAGAGTGTCCCAAAATTAAGGAAGCAAAATATTCATTTTAATGGTAGCATTTTGTGATCAAAGAAGCTGATCAGTTATGAGAAAAAATGGTCAGAGTGGAAAGGGTTAAAGCATTTACTTTGTGGTTAGTCCTTTTTATTTTAATTTTAATTTTTAATATAATGTTTTTAATCAAAAAAATATAAAAGTAGCAACATATCACTGGATCTGGGTTGTGACCTTTCTAAGCTAAGGAACCATTCGAAGCGTAATCGATTCCAAAGGACAAATTAATTCCAGATAGTCCGAATATCAAACCAAAAGGGGTCAGAATGCTTCGGTAATTAGAGTTTAGATTGTTCTTTTAGGGTTGGAGAGTTAGGGAATGAATCCTTTATTAATGATCCAAAACGAATCCTTGAGTTGCCAACAAATTTCGCAAGCGAATGAGATAAATAATTGATTATGAAATGTACAACATTTTGACTGGGTCTAAATCTAAATACTTGTTCACAAATCTGGATTAACGCCAATTAGTAGTTTTTTCTTTATAAAATTAAACAACTTTGTTTTAACCACTTTTTTATTATAAGTACACTTTAACCCTGATGATGACAAGGTTCTTGTCGAAACCGGTAGGTTAAAGTATACTAATGATAAAAAAAATGGTTAAAACAAAGTCCGCCTCCGTAGTGTCATGGTCAGCATGCTCGGCTACCGTTCTGGAGATCCCGGGTTCGATTCCCAGGGGGGTTTAATAAATATAAGTGATTTTTTCACTCTAATATTTATTCAATATTACACTGGACTGGTACCTGAAGTGGAGGGGTGATCACCTTTCCTTCATGTGTAATCGATCGAGATAACACTGCGTTTATATGAAGCAGTGCCCTATGCACCATTGGGGTAAGGGATTTATTTTATTATTAAAACAAAGTTGTTTAATTTTATAAAGCTTATAAAATGTGCCACAAAGTATTTGCGAAAAACATTTATATAATATTTAATTTTTTTTGCTTGATAATATTTTTATGCTTTAATATTTTAAAAAACTTTCCTCATTCTAGCATAGATGGTTTTATCTAGCAACTATTCCTACTTCAATCTTATATTCCTGTCTAATATCTTCGTGTTTTATTCTGTCACACAACGAATGTAACTCCTTACCTTTTATTAACTTTTTTTTTCAAAACAATATATTTATTTCGAAAAAAAATATTACGTGAATGAATCAAAAAATCAATTACGTTAAATGTTTTTATAACCCTTATATCCGCACCCGATGGTGCATAGGGTACTACATCATTTAAACGCAGTGTTATCTTGGAAAGATAACACTGCGTTTATATGATGTAGTACTGGTGCATAGGGTACTACATCATATGAACGCAGTGTAATGGTGCATAGGGTACTACATCATATAAACGCAGTGTTATTGTTAACACATAAAGGAAAGGTGATCAGCCCTCCGCTTCAGGAATTAGTCCAGGGTAATATTGAATGAATATAAGAGTGAAAAATCACTTATATTTATCTGAACTCCTCCCTAGGAATCGAACCTGGGACCTCCAGTACTGTAGTTGAGCACGCTAACCATTAGACTACGGAGGCAGATAAAAATATAAAATGTTTCTAGGGTTGTAAGAAAATTAAGTTGCACGTTATCGAATATCCTACATTAAATATGACAAGTCTGCTGACGTTATTTATTTATAAACAAGGACGCTACTAAGTTTGACTACGTTGGCATTACTAAGGAAGTTAACGTTGGACTGCGTTTTTTCACCATGTTTGAAGTTAACGTATGACCATGTTTTTAACCACGTTTGACGCTACAAAGGATGTTATAATTTTACCAAGTTTTTTACCACGTTAGACGCTACTAAAGAAGTTAAGGTTTGACTACGTTTTTTACCACGTTTGAAGCTACTAAATAAGTTAACGTTTGACTACGTTTTTTTTACCACTTTTGACGCTACTAAATAAGTTAACATTGGAAAACGTTTTTAACCACGTTTGACGCCACTAAAGATGTTAATGTTTGACCACGTTTTGTACCACGTTTGACGCTATTAAAGAAGTAAACGTTTGACTACGTTTATAACTACATTTGACGCTACAATGGAGGTTAACGTTTGACCAATTTTTTTACCACATTTTACGCTACTAAGTTAGCGTTTGACTATGTTTTTAACCACGTTTGATGCTACAAAGAAAGTTAACGTTTGACCAATTTTTTTACCACATTTGACGCTACTAAGGATGCTAACGTTGGACCACGTTTTTTTACCACGTTTGACGCTACTAAGAAAGTTAACCTTTCGGTGACTTGTAGCCCTGATCACAGCATTACCATTCTCAGGTTCTCTTTGAGCCCAGAGAGGTCGGAGAGCAAACACTTAGACGCTATTTAACAGTCTTTAATAGCACCAATTAAACCATCCGGCTTAAGTCTCCTTGGCAAATCTCACCTTTACGCCACGGAGAACTTAAATATCAACTAGTCACATTGTTGAGTTTGCATATTTACAGTGGACTTGTGGAACTCGGTTACCTACCACTTAAGAGTTTGATGTACCTTATGAATTCATTGGCGCTCAGAGGAAATATATCTAAAGCGGTGGTTCCCAATTGGTTTTTCCTGGGTACCTCTTCAAAAAAGCCTCCAAGCTCGCAGGAATCTGATATAACAACAAAAAATTCTATCATTTTCTTTTCTAACATTTATCACCACCAAAAAAGTTTAAATGCATGATGGAAATCAGTTTAATATGACAAATGTCTTGACTTTGAAGACTTGTATAAAATATTAATTATGTACAACATTTTGAGTGTGTCCAAATACTTGTTCACAAATCTGGATCATCTTCAATTAAAGGAGTTATTTTTCATATTATTTTTTGACATCTCATTAAAAATTAAGAAGTATATGGATGTCTGGGCATTTGCGGGGCGCACACACTCAAAATGTTAAACATATTGAAAATTTTGTAAATAAATTATCTGGTCAAATTATAAGCTTAATATATATTCAGAACTAAGAACCAAGAATTTGAGTAGTGTGGCTGTCAATAATGGGTAGAATTGGTGAATGTTACACGTGTGTAAAGTGATCACTTAAACCAGCCTATGACGGTCGTCAGCCCCGTAAATGCCCAGACTTCCATATTCTTCTTCATCTTTGATGAGATGTCAAAAAATAATATTAATTATGTTTTCTATTTTCTAGCAAACATTTTATTGAAATTTAATTCATAGCAATGTAACTGGATTTTCGTAATTTAGTACAATATAAAATTTTATATCTTGAAATACATATGTATGATAATATTTGTGTGTGTCATATATAAGCAGATATATCGCTGGTTGAACACCAAAGGACTACAAAGAAAAAAAAAACCTCGTTATTCTGAAATGGTATCTAAATCGTCAACATTTTCATATTCGAAAAAGACACCCATGATTCTACCGTTAGAAATTTCCATTTTTAAATCGAGAGTTTTATTACTTAAAATAGTTTTATTTTTTTGCGTTGTGTCCCTTTGGCATTTAACCACCGATATATCTGTTTGTATATATCACTCGCTCCTGTCAAGAACGTAAGAAATAAATAAATAAAAAATATATTCCAGTAAAAGAGGCATATTTTCAACTTAATATTTACCCGCTACATGGCAAAAAAAATTGTTTTTGCATTTCGAAGAAAAGGTATTGATCAATTAATTATTAAAATAAACTAAATATTTTTATAATGTAAAAAAAAACCTTCAGGTTTTACCTAAAAATATCTGTTGCACAGTAAAAAGTTCAATAAGTGGCTTGATATTTATTTTTAAAACATTTTATTATATTTTTAAACTTACGTTCTCCTGAAAAATCAAGTTATCCGTCTCTTGTGACGTGGACTGCCAGCTGTCACCTCATCGCTTTGGAGGTCTTCCAGGTGGTCTTCTTCCGTCTAAGTTCTCTTTTAAAAACAAAATTTAAATTATTCTGACATGGGCAATCTAGAATAGTCTTTGCTGTTTTCTCCGTCTGACTTTATCCTCCGTACCACACATTTAGTTTTTATTCATTCATGTCGTTTTAAATGTTAAAATGCTGTATTTTGTTAAACACCCTCGAATCGATTTTTTCACAAAAATTTCACTGTTTAAATTACCCAATAAATAATAACATAAATGTGCACATTTTTCTTTGTACAACTATGAAAAATCTATTTGTGTTTGGATCAGCTCCAATCTCAAGTCGCCTTTGAGTTGAAATCGGTATGGTTTTTAATTTTTCTGTTTGACTTATCTAAGTGAAGAGATTGCCTTCGCTCATCTCCGGGGGTATGTAATCCACAGTTTTGAGATTGGATAATGGTCTTTTTTCATTGATACCTCAACATGAGTGATAGAGTCTGTTTGTGGTAGGAATATAGAATTCTGGGCATTTACAGGGCTTTCTATAATGCAAAACAATATTGAGAGAAAAACAATTCTCTTTTTTTTTTAATTTATAAGAGTTTAATAAAAAGTATTTTTAATAAATTATTGAGCACGTTTTTATAAAAACAATCATTGGGGTCAAAACTTTTCTTTACTTTATATGAGTGGAAGATAAAACAATAAAACAATTGCGTACCACTGATTGAAAAACACTGATCTAAAGTCTCGTTTGAGATGGGTTTGGATATTTTAAAGTTTGAAAACAGTCTGAAGATTTGTCTACTTAAGCTCGCTTCAACTCAAATCGTACGGCCTACATTTAGATAAACTGAAGCGGCTTTAAGATGATTAATCCCCAAACACAATTAAACATTAACTTCAAACGTCTACTTGTCACTTTCTATTCCCTTTAATTACTTTATTTTTGTAAAATCTGAGTAAAATTGTAAAATTGACAAAAAAACGCACTATATTTACAGTACAATTTACTAAAAATACAAATTATAAATAAAATGATTTATTTTAATGTTTTCTAATGGTATTATTCCAAATTTTGTCCGCCTCTGTAGTGTAATGGTCAGCACGCTCGGCTACCGTTCTGGAGGTCCCGGGTTCGATTCCCAGGGGGGTCAAATAAATATAAGTGATTTTTTCACTGTAATATTTATTCAATATTACCCTGGTCTGGTACCTGAAGCGGAGGGCTGATCACCTTTCCTTCGTATGTAAACGATCAAGATAACACTGTATTCATATGAAGCAGTGCCCTATGCACCATTGGGGTGCGGATAAGGGTTTTATTATTTTTTATTATTATTATTCCAAAAGTTGAAGGTTGATTGAACAGCTTTTTTTGACAGAAAAGGCAGTGCCATCTGTTGAACGTAACAGCAACATATATAAAATTAACATTTTTCAAAGCGGATAACGTGTTTCTTGACAGAATTTCTCATTTATTTATTTATTTAAACATCATGTACAGAAAATAAATTAGTAAATTGGCGGGCTTATCGCTAAAAAGCAATTTCTTTTAACCAACTAAAAACATACTAGTTATATTTGATACCATTTATAGCTGTTTGCAATCAGATGGTTCATAGTACTTGAACATTAAAAAAACATAAATTGCAAATATACATATAAAAAAGAAGACACAAGACATTTGTACACAATTTGAAATATGAATGATCCGGTGAATGTGATAAATTTCAATTTTAAATATAGTGTTTGATCATAATATTTACAATTTTTAAATTGATATGGTTTATGATATAATAATAACTCATGAAATTCATTGGAATAATCCGAGGGTATGGATGAGAAGATGTATAAATGCTAAAGAGGCGAAGATTGTTTGCAAAGACAGAATGGAGTAGCTTTTTATTCTCTCTGTCTACCCCTACGGAGAAACGGTGTGATTGTTAGTTGGTTAATATACATACAAACCCCTTTAATTATTAATTCATATAGATTTAACACGGACCAGTGTCAATCGATGAAAAAAGTCAATAATTTTAACAAATTCACATTAACTATATTATTTTTCAGGATTGCCCATTTATGTATGTATTATAACGACATTTTTCACTTTTATTTTAGCACCGGAAATGTCTTTTTTTTTCAGCCTTCTGACATCTGAATAAGATGTCCGTTTCCTCTGTCGAGACAATCCATTAATCGTCTTCCCATGTCTCACTAAACTCTGGACCGTCTTCAGAATATCCCCGAACCAGGGATGAGTGACGTACTGTCGGAGTTTCCTTCTTGTCGACTTCTTCGTCTGGATGTCTAAAAACGTAAAATTTGTCTTTTATTGGGTAACGTTTCCGGCTTTTTTTACTAAAGCTAAAAATATTTTATACACATTTGTATATATATTTTTTATACAAACTTTTTTTTTATTATTTTTATTTATTTTATATTCTTTTGCATTTCATAATACAATATCAATACAATTACAAAAAAATATATAATACAAAAAAAGATCCCACAAAGGCATTGCCTGTGTGTGGTTATACATTATATTTTATGTCATAGTAAAGCGCACTGGCAAGAAAACAATAGATCTTGTCAGAAATAAAATTAGATTTAAAGTGTTAGTTAATATAAACTACAAATATTCGATTTCAATTTTTTTTTTAAAGTTAGAAAATATGTACCAAATCGCTCACTCCTTTCAAGAACGTTATTAATAAAAAATCGTAAATTTTCAGTTGTGCATGTTTTCGGAATGGCTAGAAAATGTACTATATCCCAGCAAAAGAAGCATATTTTTAACATAATATTTCTTCGTTACAGAGCAGAAAGTGTTGTTTTTGCATTTTGAAGAAAAGGAACTGTTTGATAATTTTTTTTAAATAAACTAAATGTTTTTTCAAATGGATAAAGAACCTTTAGGTTCAACCTAAAAATATATGTCACACAATAAAAAGTTCAATAAGTGGCTTGACATTTATTTTTAATACTTTGTGTTACATTTTTAAACTTTAAAAACGTTCTCCTGAAAAA
Organism: Brachycentrus maculatus; assembly: GCF_059751285.1. NCBI lineage: Eukaryota > Metazoa > Arthropoda > Insecta > Trichoptera > Brachycentridae > Brachycentrus > Brachycentrus maculatus. The sequence goes on along the minus strand of NW_028281287.1, from coordinate 305,108 downwards.
TCAAGTTCTTTGATTTATGACGTTCTTGAAAAGAGTGAGCGATATGAGTTACACGTTTAAAAGAAAATTTTGTTTTGTTTATCAGATTGCAAAAATTTAAATAAGAACAAATTTATGAGTTAGAAATAGAGGCAGAGGAGGACCGCTTAGTGACATGAGATTTATATTATAAGTGACATGACATTTATGTTATATGTATGAGTTCCAATTTTATTAAAATTTGATTGTGAATCATGGGTAGAATGGTGAAAATTACACGTGTGTAAAGTAACAGGTCGTAGGCCCTGTAAATACTTAAACTACCATATTTCCTTCTACGTTGAGGTGTCAAAATGTTTAGATAACTTCGAACCCCATAGTACAGAAACCCATATTTGTGAACAAGAAATTGGAAATTCCGGATTTATTTATAATATACACATCGTAGTCGTACAGGAAAAAAAGACCAGTAACAAAACGTAAATTATTCAGGAGGGCCATTTAAGTCACTTATGCTTGTCAAAAAATAAATATCAATGCAGTTTGTCATTTTTAACAAGTCAAAATATTATACTTCCAAGTTTAAAATCGCTTTGAGATTTTTTCAGGGCAAAATTAAGGTAGTAAGATATGAAATAGTCAGTGGTCGTGTTTTTGTAAAAAATGCACTTGGTCACTTTTTCCTGTATGTCTATGATATATTAACAGAATATACGTATGTTATACTCGTATATGTAAACAGAATACCATATCGCTCACTCCTTTCAAGAACGTCATAAATCAAAAAACTTGATTTTTCAGGAGAACGTTTTTAAAGTTCAAAAATATAATACAATGTATTAAAAATAAATATCAAGCCAATTACTGAACTTTTTACTGTGCAACAGATCTTTTAAAGTAAAACATGAAGGTTTTATCTCCATTTAAAAAATATTTAGTTTATTTTAAAAAATAATTAAACAATACCTTTTCTTCAAAATGCAAAAACAACACTTTCTGCCCTGTGGCGGGTAAATATTAAGTTAAAAATATGCCGCTTCTGCTGGGATATAGTAAATTTTTTGGACATTCCGAAAACATGCCCAACTGAAAATTGACGAATTTTGATTTATGACGTTCTTGAAAGGAGTGAGCGATATGTTAATAGAAATATATAATTGATGAAATTTAAATAATGCTTACATATTTTTTCCCGGTAAATATCAGGTCGTGTAAATCAAAATTTTAGGGACCCCAACCTTGTTGCAATTTTAAACTATGTAAATATATTTTTAACTTTAGACTGAAACTGATAATTATTGATCTTGTATAAGATGTTAAGCTCTACAAGTTACTTAACTTTAGTTAAATTAACTGTACTTTAAAAAAATTAAGCCAAATTAAAAATAAAAACATAATTATTCTCAAGGATTGATTTTTTCGACTGATTATTACATTATCTCCGTAATTGAAAATCCAATGTATTCAAATCATAAACCAATATATGATATTCACAAAGTAAACTCCACTCAAATTAATTAGATAAGAATATCATATTAGCCAGCTCTTGAATAATTTACGATTGCTCAAAAATGGTAATACCCGACGCCGTTCTTTGGGGTGTGTGGATATTAGATAATAATTTAAAGTCCTATTCTGGCTGAAACAATGGGGTTCAATATTTGAACAACCCTCATAATGTCTACAATTAACGAGGATAAATTATGGAAAATTCAAAGCCTTATTTGTTCAGAACAAATGATAATTTCTCAGGATGAAACCAAGGTAAATTGGATACATACTCCTGAATCTATTGTTTATATCGTGAGAATACTGGCAAAAAAACTTTAACTCGAAAATATGCAATTTTGACTTGATAATGTACTTATCGCTCACTCCTTTCAAGAACGTCATGAATCAAAAATCGTCAAATTTCAGTTGTGCATGTTTTCAGAATGCTAAAAAATGTACTATATCCCAGCAAAAGAGGCATATTTTTATCTTAATATTTACCCGCTACGGGGCAGCAAGTATTGTTTTTGCATTTTGAAGAAAAGGTATTGTTTGATTATTTTTTTAAATGTACTAAATATTTTTCAAATGGAGAAAAAACTGCCAGATTTTACTTAAAAAGATCTGTTGCACAGTAAAAAGTTCAATAAGTGGCTTGATATTTATTTTTAATACATTGTATTATATTTTGTTTTTCTGAAAAATCAAGTTTTTTGATTTATGACGTTCTTGAAAGGAGTGAGCGTTATATGAAAACTTTATAAATTTTCAATGTTCTATAAACTGGCAAAATACATTAAGTAGGTAGTTTAAAATGTCATATGTATGTGGATTTACAAGTAAATTTAACATTGAGTTTAATGGTGGGTATATTATTTAAGCTAAAAGCTTTAAATAAGAGGGATTATTCAAACAGGCATTTTAGCTTGTTACGGAAATATATTTTTAAAAAAAAATCATTAAATTTTAAATTTGCTTCGGGTTTTGGTCCCGTGGTTAGTGTCACGGACACTTAAGTCAGAGTTTCTCGGTTAGTTACTCGAACCACAATTCAAAACATATTTCTAATGCTTAGGATCACAGAAATAGTATAAGATTCAAGTATTTTTGCATTTAATATAACACAAATATTTCTCTTTTAATAAAAAAATGTTAAGGATAGAAAAACATGATTTTAAATTCAAGGTTTACTTACGAAATTTTTAGTGTGACCAAATACTTGTTCACAAATCTGTATTATCTCTGGAGTTATTTTTTACATTTTTGACATCTCAACATAAATGAAGAAGAATATGGAAGTCTGGGTATGGATCTTGTCCGACTCTATAGTGTAATGGTTAGTGATATAGTTTGATTCCCAAATGGGGGGTGAAAATAAATATTAGTGATTTTTCACTCTAATATTTATTTGATATTACCCTGGACTGGTCCCTGAAGTGCGCGAGTGATCACGTTGCCTTCATATAAGTAACGATCAAGATAACACTGCACCAGTACGATGCAGTGTCCTATGCACTATTAGGTGCGAAAAAAGGTAAGAAGAAGAAGAATGGTATATAATCTACGAGTTCCAAAAACATGTCAATGATGATTAGTGAATGGTGAATGTTACAAAGGAATAAAATGATCACTTAACCAGCCTGTGATAGGGAATAAACCCTGGAAATTCCCAGACGTCCATACTTTTCTTCGTCTATGTTGAGATATCGTAATTTAAAAATATTCCTTAGAAGAGAAACATAAATTATGAAATAGGATTTAGACACATCAAAATTTTAACTTAATTTGCTTTATGTCATAGGTTCGCCGCAGTTAAATACATATATATATTTATATATTTATTATAAAACCCTTTATCCACACCCAAATGGTGCATAAGGCACTGTCATATAAACGCAGTGTTATCTTGATTGTGTATACATGAAGGAAAGGTGATCAGCCTTCCGCTTCAGGTACCAGTCCATGGTAATTTTGAATAAATATTACACTGAAAAAATCACTAATATTTATTTTACCCCCCTTGGGAATCAAACCCGAAACCTCCAGAACGGTAGCCGAGCGTGCTGACCATTACACTACGAAGGCGGACAAAAGTTACATACATAATACACAAATATATTTTATGTTGTAGGTACAGGTATGTGAATATATATATATGTGGTATACCATATGTTACATTCTAAGAAACCTCGCTTTTAAACAGTAAGAACATTTGACGCTGAAACTGATTATAGGAAAGGTATAGTCCCTTAAATGGAAAAGGGTTTCGGGCTAAAACTTAGCACTCAAAGTTTTCAACGAAATTCTAGAGTAAGTACCTACAATCCACATCCCCGAGTAAAGTTAATTTTCTGAGCTTATGTAACGAACACTAAGTTTTAAGTAAGCCTACAATTAATTGACATCTGCTTTGTTCTGCCTCGGAATTCAGCCATAAACAAACCTACTTTACGTGAGATAATTTAATTTAAAAGAGAAAACGCAAAAAATGCCATCAAAATAAATTAACCAAAAAATAAGAGAGGTACATTTGTAATTTCATATATCGCTCACTCCTTTCAAGAACGTCATAAATCAAAAATCGTCAATTTTCAATTGTGCATGTTTTCGGAATGCCCAAAAAATGTACTATATCCCAGCAAAAGAAGCATATTTTTAACTTAATATTTACCCACCACAGGGCAGAAAATGTTGTTTTTGCATTTTGAAGAAAAGGTATTGTTTAATTATTTTTTAAATAAACTAAATATTTTTCAAATAGAGAAAATACCATCAGGTGTTACTTAAAAATATCTATTTCACAGTAAAAAGTTCAGTAAAAGGCTGAATATTTATTTTTAATACATTGTATTATATTTTTAAACTTTAAAAACGTTCTCCTGAAAAATCAAGTTTTTTGATTTATGACGTTCTTGAAAGGAGTGAGCGATATATTAACTATGTGGAATGACATATTGATTCATATTTGGCTCACATACTTTTAAATTATTACACTCAGTGTCAAATAAAGGTCAAGTTAAGAATTAAAAAAAAATTAGAAATACAATACAATACAATAAATACGATCAGATCAATCAGAACCTAAAATCTGGCGGTGTCAAAAGTCTGCGTAATCGGAGGGCATGTATGACTAGATGTATGGATGTGAAGGAGGCGAGGAGTGTATGTCAGGACAGAAGAGTGTGGCGCTCCATCCTCTCTGCCTACCCCTGAGTTCGGAAAAACGGCGTGATGGTAGTAGTAGTAGTATGTAGTAGTAGAAATACATGAAAACTTTAATTCTGATTATGGTCTTTTAAAATATGTCACCACTATTATCTATGTTTTTCTTTTTACAAAAAGTCCCGTTTTTTATTAATCATTCCACTCTCCTTCATTTATTGTCCTATCAACCTATAGAGGTTGATTTACCTAAATACTTTTTGCTCGTTAGTTTTACCTGTAGATATAAAAAAAAAATCTATTGGTTTTCAAAACTAATAGAACGTGTGGGATGAAATATAACTCATAAACTGGTATTATCAAGTATTTATTTGAAATAAAATCTAAAGTGGAGCAAATTTCTGAATTTTTAAATAAAAACTTGGACATACTTAAAATATTATAAACAGAATTAAAACTTCGTTATTGGTCCGAAAATTAGATGAATAAAAATTGTACAGGAACTTTTCAAGGATCTCAAGGGTGGAAGGTAAAGTAAATTGAGAAGAATCTAACATAAATTTAATGAAGGTTTCTGAAAATAAAAACTTTTTGTAAGCAATTGAATATAAATTTAGATGAAACTTAAATATTTATCTTACGGATAAAATATGTTTATAATGCAATAGATTTTCACCCAAAAGACGATACATATATATAAATATATATATATATATATATATATATATATATATATATATATATTTATATATATATATATATATATATGTATATATATATATATATATATATATAAATATATATATATATATATATATATATATATATATATATATATATATATATATATATATATATATATATATATATATATATATATATATATATATATATATATATATATATATATATATATATGTTATATATATATATATATATATATATATATATATATATATATATATATATATATATATATATATATATATATATATATATATATATATATATATATATAAATGCGTATATTTCAAAGGTGTCTCAACTTGAGACAAACGTCACTATGAATGTTCAATAAACTAACTAACCAACTAACCATCACGCCGCTTCCCCGCAGGGGTAGACAGAGAGAATAGAGCGCCACACCACTCTGTCCTTGCAAACATTCTTCGCCTCTTCCACGTTCATGCATCTCCTCATACATACCCGCCGATTGTTACGACTCCTAACCTGACCACTTTCAAGTATTTGGCATACCTGATCGTGCCATGTTTTTCTCGGTCTTCCTCTGCTTCTTTTCCCACTAACATTCGCCTCATAAATTTGTTTTACCGTTCTTTCGTCACTCATTCGTTCCACATGTCCAAACCATCTCAACACACCTTTCTTAATTTTATCGATAATACTTATCTCAGCTTTGCATTCCTTCCTTATTTCACTATTCGCACATCTATCATACATCGTTTTGTCGCACATTCTTCTGAGAGATCGCATTTCGACTGCATTCAGTCTACTTTCATCCTTCTTTTGCCAACTCCATGTTTCACTTCCATACATTAGAGTTGGAACCAGGACTCCGTTGTGCACTGCCAGTTTAGCTTCCGCTGATAAGTTTTTATTTGCTATAACTGATTTCAGTGCACCGTTCACTTTGTTCTCAGCATTCACTCTCCTTTCTTTATCTTTATCAATCTTTCCATCCCTAGAAAACATACTACCCAAATACACGAAATCATCTACCTGTTCCAAAATCTCTCCGTTTACCAATATTTCACATTTAGATCTGCATTCTTCTCTTTCAAAAACCATAATCTTGGATTTGCTAACATTCATCAATAAGTCACTTTCCTTGCACACATTATACACTTTTGTCACCAACGCCTGCAGGTCTTCTCTCCTATTGGCAAGAAGAACTTCCAACCTTGAGATCCAAGAAGACTTTCTTCTACTTTCATAGTAAAACAAACATTTTTTTGTCTGAATTTGAGAATATATAAACTATGCTTAAAACACGTGCGTGTTAATTTGCAGAAATTAATTTAATTTAATTTTTTACAATACAATAAAATTTATTGAACGTGAAATTTTGGAATATGGTTCCGAATAGGATAAAACAGAAAATGCCTTATTTCACAAAGTAAATGAGCAGTTGAAAAGCATTTGATAGAACTTTCTATTGGTGATTATTTCAACAAGAATTTAATGGTCCCAAAACGAAAGCTTCGTTAATTTCAAGTAATTTATTGTAAAGAAGATAATTAACACGAACAAAGATTTATACTGCGAATTATTGTTTTTCTGCGCTGTCGTTCGTTAATTTATGTACTTTAAAAGAATCAAATCCTTGGAAATAATTGTCAATTAACAGTAATTTATATATTCTGCAGAAAGTTTTAATGACGTAGATAATCAAAAACGGTTCAGGATTCTGATTCAGTTCTGGTTCCATTTTTCAGGGTTATTTTATTCTGTAGACCAGCGATTCTCAAAGTGTGCTTCGTGGAGCTCTGAGACTCCGCAAGTTCTCTGCGAGAGCTTCATCGTGATGAAGAGCATAATTTATTAGTTTTCTGTTTAATTTAAATAACAATTAGTTCATACCTACAAATATATATTAAGTATAATTTATTTTTAGATTAAAACCAATATTTTTAGCTTTTCCACTTTTTTATTTGACCAGCGACCGGGTTTCGTCGTTACCGACATCATCAGACTGGTGAGAGGCTGTACAAATTGTTATGTTATATATAAAAGAAGGCAGGAGTTGATAACCATGATTTGATATAATTTTATGAGATATATTAAGAGATATATTAAGTATATGTAATAAGAATTCCAATTTTATTTTTTGACATTTCAGTTTAGATGTAGAAGAATATGGAAGTCTGAGCGTTTACAGGGCTTACAACCGTCATAGGCTTGGTAAAGTGATTACTTTCACACGTGTATCATTAAAAAATTCTACCGATAATTGATAAACATACTACACAAATTTCGGAAACTTTTAGATATATTGATCATACTTGTAACACAGTATGTGCGAGTTCACAACTGCCATATATTTTTCGACGAGGAAAGCATTTATTTTGATAAGTCATTACTTCCATATTCCTCTTGACCTTTATTGAGATCTCAAAAACCAATGTTAAAAATATTTCTTTATTGGAGATAATCCAGATTTCTGTCAAAAAAGTATGAAGTTTCTTCCGATAGTATGACTAAATCCACAAAATCTGCAAAAAAAACAGCTTATCGTGTACGAGTAGGTATTGCATTACTATGTTGTTGATTCTTATACCATTGTAGGGGTCAGTAGTGTTTAATGTATCTTTTTGGCATGATTTTCTTAAAATGATTTAGTCCTAAAATGAAATAAATTAATGAACCAGGTGTGCTTTTTAGGTAAAAAATATTATATTAAGTATATCAAAGGGGTTTCGATGCAAAACGTTTGAGAATCGCTGATGTAGACGTTTTGAAATATATTCTAGCGCCCAACAGATGATATGAGTGAAAGTGACACACGGCAGAGCGACCAAAGAATCGATAAATAACAGCTTTCTTCATTTTCACTTGTGATATTTTGCAAATGGGGTACGTTCAAAAACTTTTATTTGCTTAAGTTTAAAATATGTATTTTGATAACTGACTGATATTGAAGTAGTTTTATATTTAGGCGTCTTTCTTAAAATACCAAATAAATAAATAAGTGATAGATAGATTTGTTAACGAAGATTTGGACACACTTAAAATATTGCGGATAAAATAACTGGTCTTATAAATAATGTCTTTTTTATGATGACCATACTTTGGTCCTTGTCGAAAGTAGAAAAAATCTGCAGAAGCTGTGTTTTACTCATCAAGGGTGTTTGTTGAGTATAAAGAAATGATTTTTTGATGATTTGGACAAATACAAAATCATTGTTTTTCAAAGAGAATAATGTAAATTTGGATATTAAATAGAAGTTCACAGGGAAAGAACTGCAATATAAATTTGAAGATTGTAAAGTAGAAAAACCAAAGAAATTAATTTAATTTAAAAACTCTATTTAACTAAATTAAATAAAGAATAAAAACAAAAATAATCAAAAATTCGAAACAGGTAGACGATTTCCTATATTTGGGAAGTATGCTTTTTAAGGAAGGAAAGATTGATAAAGTTATATTATAAAGGAGAATAAATAAATGGTGGAAAAAAGTAAATGGTGCACTGAAATCTATTGACTGGTTGTACATAAAAAAAACAATATTTTGAAATATTAAAATAATGAAATTATAAAAAAAGAAAGGGAAAATTTTCTTTCATATTATTTTTTATATTTACAAAAAAGGAGTGAGTACCTCTTATAAAACTAAATTTATCGTATTAAAATTCATACACGGGGGATTTTGATCTCTTTGTTTGAGCCGGCTAGGTAAATTTTAGAAGATATTGAAGTGTTTGTATTTAAATTAACAGAGATCTTCATATGATATTTTAACCCTCTCCTTATTATCATTCAATTGTGTAAAACCACTTTAATAACACATAGTGAAGGATGATGATGAGGAGAGTATTATTTTACCATATCACAAGGTAAACAATGCTTTTAATATACAAAATATATTAATTAATTATTCACTATTAAAACTATGATTGCCGCCATGAGATCTATAAAAGGCAATATAATGTACAGTTGACGCGGGACGTCTTTCAAATTAGTGTTAATTTAAATGGTTTATTATTTTACAACCTCATTAAAACTACACAAATGTCCTTTCGCAGAGAGATTATCCTGAAATTGTCATTATTTTCATCCCTTAAGTAGTTATACTAACGAGTGTATCTACATTAAATTGTAGGACAGAGTGCTAACTTAAAACAGAACCTTTTAGGATAGGTGTGAAATAATTTTAACATACAGAGGGCTATGCATATACATAACAAAGGGTGAATATTTTAAATATTACTTTTAAGGGTTCTTTTAGATGACCTTTTTCAAAAGAAATAAAAAAAATCATGAAAAGTTTTAGGTTTTTCAAATGAAAAATATACGTTAGAAAATCGTAGAAATTCTATGGTAGGCCCCATTTTTGATGAGCTTTAAGCTGCGTGAAAACAAACTGCTTTTTTAAATACTTTTTCTAAAGACATTGTTTAATATTTAAATAAAGCTTCTGCAGGGTGGAAATGAAATGAATGAATAACTGAAGAAAAACAAATGCTACTATATTCTTTAAATTAATATGACTACAAAATGTGGGTATTAACCGTTAAATTGTTTTATATGTAGTTTGTGGGTACCTACTCAAATTATTTAGTTATAAGTAAGAATTACATTTTTTCACAAGAAAATTAATACAAAGAGAATATATGTTATTAATATCCCCCACATCTGATTTTTTTTTTAACAAGTTATCAATGAGGTACCCATATTAACCACAAATTAAGTCAACATTGTTTGGTTTTGTTTTTCCATTTTTTTACTGTATTTTAAAATTTTCAGCTTTTATTTAAATACATAATGAATATTCAGAAAACCAGCCGATTCGGGTTTGTGTTTTATCTCCTGGATTTTTTTCCAATTACACAGAGTAATTTACAACCCTTCTCGTGAAAGCCTACATTTGGGGAGAAAATGTTTTTCAGTACAAATATTTATCACAAAAGAGGGTTGCACAATTTTCGGTTGAATCGCGGTATTCTAATGTTTTTACTCAAAAAATAATTTTATAAAATTGATTTTAATAGATGAAGACCGAGGAAAACTGGCTACGGTCAAGTATTTCAAATACTTGAAAGTGGTCAGGTATGTATGATGGAGATGCAAGAATTCGGAAGAGGTAAGGATTTTTTGCAAAGACATATTGGTGTGGCGTTCTGGTATCTTTGCCAATCTCTGCGGGTAAGCGGTGGGATGTAAACATGTTTTCTGTTGCATTATAGCACTTATTTTTACTTTATTGCTCTTCTTAACTTATACATCTTATAACTGCTTATGTTTTTATTATTTTATTTTTATTTTTTTTACCATAACTCTAAATTAAGTCTGCCTATTTATCTTTTTAACTTTTGCTATATTTTATTCTTGCTGTTTACTTTTAACTCATTTAACATTTGTGAAATTTTGTAATTGGAATTTTAAAATTACCTGTTTTATTTGTTTTTCATTATTGTAAATGTATTATTGTTAATGTTCTGTTAAATTTCTAAATAAATAAAATAAAATAAAATAGTATAGTGAAATGTGCCTTTGTACAGGAGAACTAAGTGGGGGGACACTTGAATATAAATTTATAATTTTAGAAAACGTTAAAAAATCTTTTTTGCATTTCTTATATAAGTGTAGAGTATTCGCCTTTGAAGTGCATTGGAAGGTGCATTTGGCTACTATGCTGGTGGTCCTGAGTTCGATTCCCAGGGGGGTCAGCATTAATAATAAGTGATTTATCATTTTAATATTTATTTAAGATAACCCTGGATTGGTCGGTAGACTGACGACCTTACATTCACGTTAATAAAGATATCAAAACAATACTGTATCAATCCAGTGAAGTGTGCTATGTACCATTAGGTGCGAATTATTTTAATTTAAGATTCAAAATATCTAGTCATATTCAGTATTCTCTTTTTTGTATTGCTTATCGTGAATTTTTTATTATTTTTTCTAACCTTTGACCGTACTCATTGGTGCATGGGACACTGCATTGACGCTGTGATATATTAAACGTTGATTGAATGATGTCAGATGAACTCTCTTGTATCATTTCAAAGTGATATGAAATCAATAAGAGTATTAATGTCACTAATATTTATTGAACCCGCCAAGAACTCCAAGAACTCAAACGCGCTTACCACTAAACTACAGATGTAGAAAATTTATCATTTAAATAATTTCATCATCAAACTAAGTGATTTCGAAATTCAAGTCAAAATTACGTAAAGCCATATTCCATTTATTACGATCAAGATAACAGTATATCAAGCTATATATTTCTCGAATCCAGTGACTAGCATGCGACAAACACATAACATTTTTTCATTTAGAATAAATCTTCGATACAAACGTCTCCACACATTACCTCGACACTTAAGCTTTTCTGTAAGCTCTATACTGCGCAGAGCTTTATACATCCTGGAGGCAGTAATATAAACTTTTATACCCTTAACACGCTAACGTTCTCACCTTTCTCGCTGTGATAGGATGCAATCACATCGTTTTTTACGTTCTTGTTCTAGAACGAATAGAATACTCAATTAATAAGATTTTTTAAATTGAACAAATCTTCTTCTTCTTTTAGGACTAGGTCCTGTTACTCTCCGGTCCGCTCCTGGGAGGTGGAAGACCAGCCATCCTTCCATCGTTTAGGTGGTCTTCCTAGGGGTCTGATCCCGCTTATGTTGCTGTCCGCTGCCACCCTCACCACTCGATCCGAACTCGCTCTTTTTTGAACAAATGATTAGCAAAAATGTATTTTTATTTATTTCTAAATAAAGATTAATAATAATAATAAGATGGAAGGCTATTTAAAGATAAAAATAATGATAGAACCCTTATCCGCAGCCTAATGGTGCATAGGGCACTGCTCTATATAAACGCAGTGTTATCTTGATCGTTTACACATGAAGGAAAGGTGATTAGCCCTCCGCTTCAGTTACCAGTCCAGGGTAGTATTGAATAAATATTACAGTGAAAAAATCACTTTTGTATTTATTTGATCCCCCTGGAAATCGAACCGGTGACCTCCAGAACGGTTTACAACGAGAACGGGGAACAATACGGAGTCGGACAAAAGAGCGCTATAAAAGGCTATATAATTAGGATTTCGACATCTCAACAAAGATAAAGAAGAATATGAAAGTCTGGGTATTTACAGGACTTATGACCTGTCGTAGGCTGGTTAATGAATCACTTTACGTACGCGCAACATTTAACATTTTACCCATGATTTTTACCACACCACTCAATTTTTGGAATTACTGGATATAATGATCAATCTCATGACACATATCTTCTTCCTGGCTAATTGTCTTTGTAGACTGCTGCGGTCAGCTTCCTCGTTCTCAAGTTATAGCTCTATTTGTCCTGGAAAACATCACCTAGGCCATGCATTCGAATTGTGTTATCTTACTGCATAACCCATGAATTCCTTGGTCTTCCTCTGGATAACTTTCGAGGAAAATCTATTTCTATTGCCTGGTTAACTACATGTTCGGGTTCTCTGCATCCCATATACCCATACCATCTCAATTGTCTTTCTTCTACCTTCCTTTCAATATCTGTTACGCCCAGGCTTCCACGAATGCGTAACAAATATCACTCACTCCTTTCAACAACGTCATAAATAAAAAAAACTAGATTTTTCAAGAGATCGTTTTTAATGTTAAAAAATATATTTATTTATTTATATATTCATTTATTGAACTTTTTTACTGTGCAACAGATCTTTTAAGGTAAAACTTGAATGATTTTTCTCCATTTGGAAATATTTTCTTCAAAATGCAAAAACGACATTTCTTGCCACGTAGCGGGTAAATATTAAGTTAAAAATATGTCGCTTTTGCTGGGATATAGTACATTTTCTGGAATTTCCGAAAACATGCAAAACTAAAAATTGACGACTTTTGATACATGACTTCTTGAAAAGAGTGGGCGAAATGAGTTCACAATAGTCATCTATGTTGGATTGAGGAAAGCTTTCAATTATAACAGACCCTTTATTTGAGTAATTTTTCAGGCGTGTCTTTAAAGTTATCAGAATTACTGAAGAATGATGTTCTATGACGGAAAATGGAAAGTGTTCTTTTCTGAGAAGAAATAAAATAACATAATCTAAATGGTACATAAAAATATCGTCAAGATATTAAAGTACATTGCGTGAAGAATATTATTAGCTTAAGAAATATGATAGGTTTGTGATGTATTTAAAATGAAGCCATTTGTGCAAGAAAATGGTCATTTTTTAAAGATAAATGTAATTTAAAAAATGATTTTTCAAATTATTTTAATTATTTGTCTTTGAGTATTCAATGGGGATTTTTTTCTCGTTCGCTTGGTACAAGTCAAAAGAAAATGAACGAATAAATGAAAATTTATCCGTCCTAAAGTTTGCGAGTTGCAAACTCTGCGAATTATAGTTGCGAATTACTTATCCATGGCATATTGCAAAAGTTAAGCCAACAATATTTTCTGTGATTCTGTAAAATGCATATCTGGAAATGGAAACTGTGTAACTTCTTGTCGTCAAGCAATTCAAGCTTTTGATACAAAATTCTTACACGACAACGTACTTTTTAGTTTTTGTATTTTTAGCATATTAAGTAAAAGTTCTCTACGTAGGCGTAGGTACCATAAACAAACCGTTGATAAAAATCATTTTGAAGGAATGAATAATTTATTCACTACTTGCTGTACCATGCCATGTTGGCTGTGATTTAGTTTGGTTAAATGTAATAGAAAGAAAAACACTCACTTTCCTAATTTGTTTAATTCCATAATGTTTGTAAGGCGATAAAAATATTAAAAATCTTTTAAACAATTATGCCACAGGAACGTTGTCGTGAAATCTTTTTAAATTTCCTTGTTTTTCACCGATTATTTTAAAAAAATTGACAAAACGTTACATCCGAATGTCACGATGGTTCAAGTTAAATATTTATTCAAAAAAACCTTTTCCCGCGATGGCAGCGCCATCTGTTCGGTGTTACAGCAATATGCACACTATTAATCATTGCTTTTGGCTGAGCTTATTGAGAGATACTGTCACATTGCGTTCATTATTTAAAATAATGGTTCATTATTAAAAATAGGTATCAAATTGTGGTAGAGTGGGTTCGAACCGAGAAACTCTGACTTAAGAGTCCGCGACACTAACCACGGGACCACAACCCGACAAATATTAATAAATAACTCAGATTTTAAAATGTAATTTAACTATATTTTGTATATTAAAAGCATTGATTACTTTGTCCGGTTGTCACAAATAAGCGTTTAAAAAAGTGGTATTACAATGGATGATAAGGAGAGTGTTTTTTACTTTAACTGCTTATTTTCTATCTTCTTACTATTACATTAACCAGAATGAGCCATAGCAAGGCATGGTCGAGTATAGCTAGTTCATTATAAAATATTTCTTCCGTTAAATTTTCGGATGTTTACTTCAGTTAACAGTATTCAAGGAATTTTTTTATTCAATTTTCTTACCAAGATACGCAATTTTACAGGAAAGAAGCTTTGAACATCTCCTTGGTTAGTGTACTTTTATATCTCGTATAAAGCTAAGAAAATTATAATCTGAAAATAAAATAAATAAACCTGTTGCTATTAGTTGCTAAGAGATGGAAACGCTGGGAGAACAGAAATAATACAGCGGTGACTGCCAACCTTCAGAGTGAATAAAAAATTGAATTATTCTATTTCACTACAGTATCTCTTTATCATTTGTAAAAAAATGTAAATAAATGTTTTTTTCCTTAGAATCTTAAGTTGGTATTATCTATGATTTTTTATCTAAAATTTAAATAAAAACCATACAGTAGCTTTTTTACAACATTTTGAGTGAGTCCAAATTTTTGTTCACAAATCTGGATTATCTCCAATCAGGAGTTATTTTATAGATTATTATTGACATCTTAATATAGATGAAGAAGAATATGGAAGTCTGGGCATTTACAGGGCTTACAATCCGTGTATAAAGTGATCATTTAAATCAGCCGATGACGGTCGTAAGCCCTGCAAATTCCCAGAATGTCATGTAGTTTAAAAAAAGTAGTTTATTCGCTTAAACAAGGCGGTAAAACGGTTTGTCCGCCTCCGTAATGTAATGGGTAACATGTTCAGATCGTGTTAAAGGTCCTTGGTTCGATTTCCAGGGGGAGGTAAAAGTTAATGTTAGTGATTTTACACTTTGGTATTATTTTAACACTACCCTGGACTGGTGATCACCTCGCCGCCATGTAAGTAACCATTAAGATAACACTGCGTCAATACGATGCAGTGTCCTATGGACCATTGGATGGAGATAAGGGTAAGAAAAAGAAAAAAAAGGCGGGAATATATTTTTTTAAAATAATTTAATATTATTTTTATTTTGACATATCACGTTAAATGATTTATTGATCCGAAAAAGAAGAAAAAAAGGTTTTTTGCCAAAATTTAAATATTAATAATAATTCGTTAATAATTTGTTAGTTTTTTGGTTTGCGCCGCCCAGGACGACCACTGCTGACAATTCGTCGGCAGTTCTCGTCGGCAGTTCTCGTCAGAACTTCGGGACGCGGATCTGACTTGGGAGGATGCAAGGGAGCTGGCAGCCGACAGAAAAGCCTGGAGACAGTTTCTGGACTCCATATGCTCCACCTAGGGAGCGGATATGGTTTATTATTTATTATTTATAGTTTGTACAGAATATATACGTATTTAGTATTAAGTATGGTTATATTCTAAGTATGTATTGACGATAAATATAACACTGTATTTATATACAATACAATACCATTAGCACCATTGGGTGTGAATAAGATTTAGAAGGAAGGAAGTTCGTATTTTCTCACAAGTTTTACCAAATTATTTCTGACCGATTTTTTCCGATCATGAACCAATTTTCCGATGTTTGCACGCCTCATTAAAGATCTTTATCCGAAGGCAAAATTGATTAAGTTCATTATGGCTTAATCTTGGCGTTCGTAGCTCGTTATGCCTAATAGCCGGCATATTGAATTTAGTTATTAAATTTTGATGGGCAACCCGAGATTTAAGGGTAGTTAACACTCGTGTATTGAGGTGTATTAGAATATACATACGTTCACGTGTTCCTTACACATAGAGTTCTTACTTTTATAGGTTTAATCTACGGAGCAAACAACGTAAATTTAATATTAATTAAGAAAAAAACGTAAATGATGTAAAAATACAATATAATTAAATAGATTTATATTATCCACTGACACTTCGTGATGGAATTGCATTTTTAATATATTGTTAGATTAAAACCAATATTTTTAGTTTTTCACTTTATTTTTATTTGACCAGCGACCGGGTTTCATCATTACCGACATCATCAGACTGGTGAGAGGCTATACAAATTGTTATGTTATATATAAAACAAGGCAGGAGTTAATAACCATGATTTGATAGAATTTTATTGAGAAATTATTTAATTTGAGTGAATTTAAGTATTGTATCATATTAAAAATATTTTTTATTAAGGTTTATTTGTATTGAAAGTACGATTTTGTATAAAGTTATAATAGATTTGCATTTTTTTGTTTTTTTATTTTTTATTAATGAATTTAAATTCATTTCCAAAAAATGCAAATCTATTATAACTTTATATAAAATCGTGCTCTCAATACAAAAAAACCTTTATAAAAAATATTTTTCATATCATACAATACTTAAATTCACTCAAATTAAATTAATTTCTCAATAAAATTATATCAAATTATGGTTATCAACTCCTGCCTTGTTTTATATATAACATAACAATTTGTATAGCCTCCCAACAGTCTGATGATGTCGGTAACGACGAAATCCGGTCGCTGGTCAAATAAAAATAAAGGGGAAAAGCTAAAAATATTGGTTTTAATCTAATGATATAATTAAAGTTCCTTTAAATGAATGTCCTTGAAGTATCAAAGTATATTAAAAATGGTACATAATAATTTACTTGGTTTATATTTATTCTAATTAAATTAAACACTTGAATAATCCACTTAATTGAGTTTTATTTTTATTTACGACTAGTTTCGAAAACGACAATTGTTTTCATCTTCTGGTACAAATTAAAACTAACGAATAAAAATATATTTAGGTGTATATATAGGTTAATAAATATAGGTAGGGGGGTTTAGGAACAACATCTTTTGTTAATGGAAACATTGATAATAATGGTGACGTATTTTGAAACAGTATATTATTAATTATTGTTTTATCTGAATTAAAATTTTTATGTTTTTCTAAATTTTCTAAATTATTCATGACGTGACCTTTATTTGTAACAGAGTGTAATAATTTAAGTATATGAGAGTCAAATGAGTGGTTAGTATCCATGATATGATTTGCAAATTCCGAAAAATAATTACTTGCTAGTCCACGACGATGTTCTCTAATTCTAATTCTTAGACTTCTCGCAATTTGGCCACCATATTTTTTATTGTAGTCACTGCAAGAAATTTCATAAATACCGCTTCTATCTAATATATTTACTTTTGATTTTGAGTTTCCAAGAATTTGACCCAAGTTGTTACTCGTATAATACGCAGGTTAAATATGAATCATGTCATTCCACAAAGTTAATGCCGAATCAATAAATAATATAGTTTATATTTAATCAAACAATGCATTTTAACTATACGAATGAGTTGTGAAGATTTTTTTTTATAAATGTCTCAAAAAAAAACAAATGTTTTTATATACGAATGGTCGAAGCATCACAAGGCTAAGTTTAAAAGTATATTTAAAAAAAAATGTAGAATACAATTCACATGGCTAGTATTTTTATCAAGAACTGAACTTGAACTCTTTTCACAACATTTTGAGTTTGTCTAAATACCTTGTTCACAAAATCTGGATTATCTCCAATTACAGGAGTTATTTTCATATTATATTTTGACATCTCATCAAACATAAAGAAGAATATGGAAGTCTGGGCATTTACGGGGCTGTTATTTACACTTAGTCCGCCTCCGTAGTGTAATGGTCAGCATGCTCGGCTACCGTTCTGGAGGTCCCGGGTTCGATTCCCAGAGGGCGTTTAATAAATATAAGTGATTTTTTCACTCTAATATTTATTTAATATTACACTGGACTGGTACCTGAAGTGGAGGGCTGATCACCTTTCCTTCATGTGTAATCGATCGAGATAACACTGCGTTTATATGAAGCAGTACCCTATGCACCATTGGGGTGTGGTAAGGTTTTTTTATTTTTATATTTACACATGTGTAAAGTGATAACTTAAACCAGCCTATGACGGTCGTCAGCCCCGTAAATGCCCAGACTTCCATATCCTTCTTCATCTTTGATGAGATGTCAAAAGATAATTTCAACTCTTTAAATGAAATGTGATTTTTTTAAAATAAATGTATCAACAAAACAAATATATTTTTATAGGAATGGTCTGAGCATCTCAAGGCTAACGACCTGGTGCTGGTTGGCAAAAATAATCACTGAGCAATATTTAAAGTATGCGGAAATGCTCAGACTTTTGTGTTTCTTTCATATAAAAAATTAGAGAATTTACAATCAATGATGATTTAAAAAAAAATATTTATCATACTACAAGAAACTTTAAATAAAATTTTAATTTTAAACTTGTGTGGTTTTTAATAATGGGGAGAATATTAAATAATACTTTCCTTATCATTCATCGTACAATTTGTGTAATAAGTACCACTAAAAAATGGTGACTGCATGTAAAATGATCACTAAACCAGCCTTTGTCATTGTGTTAGGTGTTAGGCTAGGTAAAAAACCCTATAAATATCCAGACTTCTATATAATACTTCATTAAAGTTGAGATATCATTAAAAAATGTACCAATTAAATCTTGATGTTTAAATTACAAATAAATTCATACTCCTGACAAATCAAATGTGCCCAATTGCGTCAAATCGACTTGAATTTCCACTAAAGTATGTAAATTGTAGCACTGGCAGCGTGAAAGTTTCAGGAAACGCCGGTATTTTCCGCGAAATCGGCCGTAAAACCAGCTCCAGCCGGCGTTTCAATACAATAGAGCCTCTCTTGCTAATTTCCCTAGAGGAAATTGCAACCAGTACTTATCCGGCTACACTATGCCTTTCCATAAAATGATATTCTCTCGACTTGTCATTATGCTTAAAGTAATGCACGCAAAGCTCCCCGAATCACATGACGTTTGAATCCTGCAAGCTTTCTCTCTATGATGTAGAAATATAGAAATAAAGTTAGCAAGTTCATAAGATTAGATGAAGAAAAAGGGAAAATATAAATATTATTTTGCGACATCTCACCAAAGATGAAGAAGAATATGGAAGTCTGGGCTTTTACGGGGCTGACGACTGTCATAGGCTGGTTTAAGCGATCCCTTTACATACGTGTAACATTCACCAATTCTACCCATTATTGACTACCACACTACTCAAAATTTGGAAGTTCTATATATATGAACCAATTTTGGAATAATATTATCGAATCACTAGAACTTTACTAGATACATCTATTGGTGAGATGAAAAGAAGCTTTTTCTAAGCAGAATTTTTTTTATTAGTATGTGAGGTCCGAATCCTGGATTATAATCACACGGAAAATCACAAGAAACGCCAGAAAATATCATTTCATTTTTATTGTTTAATCTTATAATGTGACCAGATAATTTATTTACAAAATTTTGAGTGCGTCCAAATACTTGTATTTACTTGTAATACAAAATCTGGATTATCTCCAATTGCAGAAATTATTTTTTGACGTCTCAGATGTCAAAAAAATAACTAAAATAAACCTATAAAAATAACTACGGTAATTGGAGATAATCCAGATTTTGTGAACAAGTATTTGGACACACTCTATATGTTATTCATCCATGTTGAGATGTCAAAAATAATGAAAAAAGTAAATATTGTAATAAATACGACTTATGACAGTGAATATCTTTGAAATGTTTGTTGGTTCCTTATACTCATCTCATTAAGCAGGAATTTCGTTATTAATTATAAAAGTGTGAATAATACTTAATACATGTGTTGAGTATATATTTTAAAACATGAAAGACTAATATTTTCCCAACAAGCTTTGTAATATCATAATATAAATAATGACGAGATTATCGAAAATGATTACATGAAGGGAAAGATTCTCGTTAATAAAAGCGTCTGCCTGCTATTTTCTTTGTACAAAGGTAAATTTGCAAAGGCAAATCATTTTCCAGCAAAGCCTGAGGTAAATTTGGAAAATCATTTTAAAACTTTGCTTCTTGTTCGTCGAAAATCTTAATAATTACGTCGGATTAAAGCCACGTTATACGCCATCGTAAAAACAGATGAATTTATTAGAATATAAGTTTATTAAGTAAAAATAAAGATACCTACGTATTTTTCGTGTTATAATATAGCTTTATGTTTTAATTTTTAAATCAAACACAGATTTTTTGAGTCTATTAATTTGTATTTGTATTGTTAAAAACACATAAAAATTAATATTGTGACAATTTTTTCGCCTAGTTGTGGCATTTTCTTACGAATGTCAATTTTGCCTAGTTAAAGCATTTTCACACATTCGTGGAAAATGAAAATGGAGTTCTACAATTCAAACGCCAAATCAAAAATAATAATAATAACTGGTTGAAAAAACAAAATATCGAAATTTTCTCATGTGTGGGATTATAATCCAGGATTCGGACCTCACATACTAATATAAGAGTTTCTGCTTGGTAAAAAGCTTCTTTACATCTCACCAATAGATGTCTCTAGTGAAGTTCTAGTGATTCAAGAACAAGGTTTCTAAATTGGTTCATATTTACAGAACTTCCAAGAATTTTTCAATAATGGGTAGAATTGGTGAATGTTACACGTTTGTAAAGCAATCACTTAAGCAATCGTTGAATAACTTGGATTGAGATTTCGAAGTCATAGAACATTAATTAACTTATTTTTATAGCTTATAAAAACTCTATATTTTGTTTACAACATTCTGAGTGTGTCCAAATACTTGTTCACAAAATCTGGAATATCTCCAAACACAGTGGTTATTTTCATATTATTTTTTGACATCACATCAAAGATGAAGAAGAACATAGAAGTCTGGGCATTTACGGGGCGACGATTTATAGGCTGGTTTAAGTGATCACTTTACACACGTGAAACATTCACTAATTCTACCCATAATTGACAACCACACTACTCAAATTCTTGGATATCTTTATGTTTCATTTTTCAATTTATATTTTATCCCATCCTGTATATCAGCTACGTGTTTTCTTTCAAAACATTACAATATATTTGGTTGAATACAGTTTATAGATCATTTATATCAATGACAAATCATATTGGATAACGAGGACCTGACCGCCTGTCAGCAGATTAACTAGTCCATGCGACAGTCTTCGTAACAAGTGGAGATTCAAATTGACACAATAAAAATAATGTGCGATTATTGGCCTCTCTCAGAACCAAGATGTAAATATAAAATTATATTCATTAAATTATAAATTGCAATTTACAAATATGTGCCCCACTCAATTTTTCCACACCGAGGGCATACTTTGCAATATAAATTATAAAATTAAAATAAACAAAATTGTTTATGAAATGCAATAAAATATGACATTTACAACATTTTGAGTGTGTCCAAATACTTGTTCACAAGTATTTGTGAACAAGTATTTGGACACACTCAAAATGTTGTAAATAAATTTTCTGGTCAAATTATAAGCTTAAATAATAAAAATGAAAATGGTATTTTCTGGCGTTTCTCATGTGTGTGATTATAATCCAGGATTTGGACCTCACATACTAATATAAGAGTTTCTGCTTAGTAAAAAGCTTCTTTACATCTCACCAATAGATGTCTCTAGTGAAGTTCTAGTGATTCAAGAACAAGGTTTCTAAATTGGTTCATATATAAAGAACTTACAAGAATTTGAGTAGTGTGGTTGTCAATAATGGGTAGAATTGGTGAATGTTACACGTGTGTAAAGTGATCACTTAAACCAGCCGATGACGGTCGTCAGCCCCGTAAACGCCCAGACTTCCATATTCTTCTTCATCTTTCATGAGATGTCAAAAATAATATGCAAATATGACATGGCTGAATGACGCAATCGATTTTAGGTCTCCCTATTACCGTTATTCATTAATGAATTTGATTTTTTTAGTTTCTATTTTAAATGACCTTATGGAAGCAGGTTGTACAATTTTATTGGAAAAAAGTAAGATATTTTTGCCAAAAGAAGTATATTGTTAAAGAAAACACTTGATTTTTACCACTTAAGTTTATTTTATGACGACTGATTACGCAAGCTAAGCTTCATTCTTTAGGTCTAAATGTTAACTACGTATATATAGTAGTATGTTTACATTCAGACCTGAAGATGGAAGCTTTACTTCCGGAACTAGTTGTCATAAAATCAACTCAAGTGGTAAAAAACCATTGTTTTTTTTGATAATATCTTTACGTCGCATCACAAAGTTACCACAAATTAAATTCCATAACAATTAATAAAACAAAAGAAGTATGTTTTAGATTTTACTTGTCGTATTTTTATGTGTTTGGGTTCTAATGTATGTTACCGTTAAGTATGTTAATCGTAATTTAAATATGTTCAAAATGTAGGTTTGCTTTATTTTCTTGTAACAAAAAGAATAACAAAATAAAAGTATTTAAGATAAATTATCTAACGAAACATTTTTCTCTGTTTTATTTAATAAGAAAAAGAAATTTAACCCTGATGTGACAGGCATTTCATTATTTTGCTTCATTAATTTTTTTATTACAAAAAAATAATTAAAATAAGACCGCACAAAGGCACCAATCTCCGCCAATTATGAGTACAAGGGTTCCTGTTTTAATTTTACGTAAAGTCGTTAATTTTATTGAAAGGGAATAAATTGAATAAAGAATTTTTGTTCCACTGAATAAAAACAGAGACGTCAATTTAAATTAGTAAAGATGAATAATTTCGCTGAAAAAACAAAGAAACCATGGGAAAGTCAAATCAAAAATATTTTCAGGTTTATAAAATTGACTGAAAATTGTTTGGCGTATTTGAGTGGCTTATTCGTGGATGTCATTATTTTTCGGTGATATTTCAATCGATTTTTTATTATTTACATAATTTTTTCCACGATTGGAGGTTACACTTTTTGAATGTTTATTTTTGTTGGCAGCAAATACAGTGGCGTTGTTGACTTACCATAGTTATTGATTTCATATGTCAATATTATTTTACAGTAGAATATATATTGAGTTTTCCGTTTTCATTTATTTAATAATGTTTTTATTGTATACAAAGGAGATTATATCTACATATTTTTGCTTGTTGAAAAAAAATACGAAAATGTTAGTAATATTAGTATACATATAATCACTCACCGAGATTTTTATGTCTACCGGTTTCGAGACGTAACCGTCTCTTCGTGAGAACATTCACTACCACAGCAAGAAAACAATACTACCCTTCACTACCATAGCACTATTTTAAAAATAATAATAAATAAATAATGTTATCTTGATCGTTTACACATGAAGGAAAGGTGATCAGCCCTCCGCTTCAGGTACCAGTCCAGGGTAATATTGAATAAATATGACAGTGAAAAAATCACTTATATTTATTTTACCCCCCTTGGGAATCGAACCCGGGACTATAGCACTATTTACACACTTAAAACTACACAAAATGTTTTTTACTAAAAAAACCCGACGACCAACATGCAATAGGTAGACCAAAATCACATGTGTTAAACATTTTGTGTAGTTTTAAGTGTATAAATAGTGCTATGGTAGTGAAGGGTAGTATTGTTCGCATGCTGTGGAAGTGATTGTCCTGACGAAGAGACGGGTACGTCTCGATATACTAACATTTTTGTAAAAAAAGGAAAAATAACTAACCATAATGTAAATGCTATAAATATTAATAATATTGAGGATAAAAATACTTATTACTATGGTAGATTATTTGGTTTTGTTATATATGTTTTATCCTTGACGTATTTTAATTCATGTTTCTTATTTTATTTTATCATGTCATTTTTCCTAAAACTAATTTTTATTTCAAGTATGTCAATGATGCACTAGTTCAAAATATCTTGCCGTATTTAACCTAACATTCGTTTGATAATGCCCTAACAAGGCGAAACAATTGTCGCAATATAATTTGTATGTGTTTTTGTTAATAAAATACAACTTAGTAGACTCAAAAAATCTGTGTTTGATTTATAATTAATTGTACATAAATTAAAATGGAGTTCTACAAATTAAACGCCAATTCAATAAATAAATTTAACCTAAGTATTAATCATACTATGATATATTTCAAATATGAGTTGTTTTTAAAATTAATATTGAAATAATGGAAATTCATAAATAATAACGATGAATGAATGAATCGGTTGTATTATAAAAATTACTGTTTTCTGTTTTTGGAAGATACAATTTACTGTAGTAACTCAACGAATGAAATATACGAACTTTAAACCGAACAATAAGCTTAACGAATAATCCATTAAAAATTTAGATTTCAACCTTACTTACATCCTTATTTTGTCAATTCTATGCTTTGCTTCTACATAAAAAGTTTAAAAAAAAATAACAAATATGTTTTTACCATTGCTGTATTAAAGTCACTTTAAATTAGTGTATTGTTCTTTAGATGATATTTCAATTGTGCAAAATAATAAGAGTATACTACTTAATTGATGATATTAATTTTGTCGGGAAAAATTATAGTACTATAGTTCATTGAATTTTGATTAGCCTCCCACCAGTCTAATGTTATTAGTAACTAAGTTAGCTTGTCACTAGTCATATTAAAAAAAGTAAAAAAATGTGTACAAATTGTTAAATTACTGTAAACATAAAAAAGTTCCACCAAGAAATGTCAGTACCAAAGTAAAATGTAATATCAATTTTCTTCAACTTTTTAAAGAAATTTCAAGATAAAATAAAATAGCATTATATTTTCTTTATGAAAGTATTTCATACCTGATGGTTTTTATCAGCTCAAGTGCAGATGAATCCTTAATACATCGTTTAAAGTTTCAGCTGGAAGTTAAAGCTTTCATATTTGCTCGGGGAAGTCCTCCCTTTATCGTTGCAGATAAGACACTCGAAACTTATTCTAGTTTACGTTGCAGGAAAATGCATTTTATCTTCAAGTAGGAGCCATCTTTAATGGACCTAATTGTGCAAGGAGGTCGTTAATTAATATGTGCAACAATGCGGGTAATAGAAGCCAAGACTTCATAATTGCAGATAATTTATATGTGCATGGTAGAAGTTCTACCACCCGGACTTCTACGATTTTTTAAATTATTATCAGTAGGCAAAGAAATAATCAATTTTGTGCGTAACAAAATCATTGTTCACTAATCTAGATTTTTTCAACATAAGAAGATTTTTTTTCCAACTTTGTTGGGAAATCAATTTAAAAAATCCTTTATGGAAAATATAAACATTTGAGAAATAAAATAAAGCTTTGTGAGTGTTTTAGAGACACTGACAATATTGTGAATAAAATAAAAATATAACATTTTGAGTATGTCTAAATACTTGTTTGCAAATCTGCATTATTTCCACTTCTTATAAAATACTGTAAATGAAATTACTAGTCAAATTATAAGCTACATAAAAAGAATGTGAATAAAGTATGGGGTTTGGATCTTGCATATAAATAAAAGAGTTTCTGCTTAATAAAAGCTTTGGTCAATCCAGTGTATAATGCTTATCATCTTGCATTTTTTTATATATTTTACCATTCGAACATCTATCATACATCGTTTTGCCGCACTAAGAGATTGCATTTTGACTGCGTTCAGTCTACATTCATTATTCTTTTGTAAATTTCATGTTTCTTTTTCATACATAAGAGATGGAACCAGGACTCCGTTGTGCACGTTAATTTAGCATTCACTGATAGTTAAATTTATATATTCAAATCATTTTTAACTTTGTGGTAAGGTAATGTAACAACCTCCTTATCATTCATCGCTCACTTTGTGTAATACCACTTTAAAAAAAAAACACTACTTCGTGACTACCTACTGATTTTGGAAAAATCATTCCATCATCAGGCCAAATGTAGTCCAAATTGAAATTGTAACAAAACAAAACTAAAATTTGAAAGAAAGAGTGAAGACAAATGAATTTCAATTGGAGTATTTTAATTTTTTTAATTTTGTATAAATGTCAGACCGTAACAATTTCACTTTAGTCTACATTTGACCGGATGATGGAATGATTATTCCGAAACCAGTTTTCAGTGTTTTTTTTTAAAAGTGGTATAACACAAAATGAACCATGAATGATAAGGAGAGTGTTCGCTGATAGTCTTTTATTTGCTTTAATTTATTTCAGTCACCATAGCAATTAAAATATTGAGAAAAGTATGAATTTTTCCCGGATATTTTTTTTGATCACCCTCTAAGCGACCTTTCAATTGATGAATTCTGTCGGTCATGTAATTTCAGCTTCACACACCTACATACACTTTATTGTAAGCCCGTATACACCGCCACTGCATGCCTAATCCGAAGCAATTAATGTTAACTAGTACTATGCATAGAACATTACCGTTAGTAACCTACTAATCTTGAACGCCACGTTTAGGGTGACCATAATCTCCAATGGATCTTTGTCAGACGGTGGGAATATCTAATTTAACGTACTCGACCTATAAACGGTTGTATTGGGACTCGTTTTGTGTTTATAACAGCCGATATAATTAATATTTTCATTCATAATTTTATTTCGGAAAATTCGCCTTAAAAAAACGTTATTTTCGTAAGTTGGCAACGTATGACGTCACAGAAACGATGGAGTTATTTTAATATTGGCAACTTTACTAAATTATTAGCGGCTCTGTTTGTTGATGTCTATGGTCCACCCTCCCACTCCCCCCCTCCCCTCATATTTGTAAAACACAAATGGTAGTATAGTGGTAAACAAACGATCCACACTACTACTATAACAGCTCTATAAACCATAGACAATAAACCATATGACGTCATAAAACATTCGATAACGGAAATTTGAGGACGTATGCAAACGCACGTTTTTCGTTATATAAAAAATATCCAATGTTTAAACCTTCATATATCCCTTATTTCTCTACATATTTCAATGAGAATGCTAACGGTAGTCTTGTGATTTTTTACCTTAATTTATTAGCTAGTATGTGTATGAATTGAAAAGGCCTAAACCAGCCTATAAATGTAACTTCCTAAATTTTTAAAGTTTTGGAAGATGAAATTTTTGTTACATGTTTTCTAAAATTATTTATTTGAAAACCTTTTAATTATATTTTTATAACACCTGTTTTTTAAATAATTACTATTCTGAAATTAAGATTTTAAAATACATAATTTAAAATTATATGTTTGATAATGTTTTAATTCTAAATCTAAAAAAATTAAAATATCAATTCTAAAATGAAATTATTGAAGGAGTTGTTTTAATTCTAAAATTAGATTTTAATAATATCTTTTCTAAAATTTTATAACTGAAAAGTTCTAACGCTAAATTTAAATTTAAAAATATTTTTGAAAGTTCAAAAAGAAATATTTAAGAGAATTTTATAAAACACAGAACGCTTTTAAGTCATAAAGTCTCTCGAAGGAAACATAATTATGTGATTTTTATTATAAAGTAATTTTTATTGTACAGAATAATTAACATAGATTGAAAATGGAATAGTTGATTAACAATTGGTCTTTTTGAAGAGAAAACATGATTCATGGCACCATTTTTTTAATATGATTTTTTTAAATAATTGTTTTGTACATCGTACACCTTGAAATCATGGTAACCCTATTAATCATGAACTACACTTAATTGCCTATTCTTAATTAGTTAACAGAGAAGCACCTAAATACAGTAACTAATTACAAACCTACTTCACTCCTTGACCTTCGACCTCCTCCCATATTCCGTACAACCCATAATTGCTCATTAAATCATATATTTATTTCACATATACTCATATGTAGTGCTACGATTTTTTCGGATCCGAACAGCTATCGAGGGACTATAGCAACGAAAATGTTGAAGCATAAAAATATTGTGTATAAAATTAATAAGAGTGTGTTGAGATGGTTTGGATATGTCGCTCACTCCTTTCAACAACGTCATACTATATCAAAAAACATGATTTTTCAGGAGAATGTTTTTAAAGTTTAAGAATATAGTAAAATGTATTAAAAATAAATATCGAGCCACTTATTGAACTTTTTACTGTGCGACTGATCCTTTTAGGTAAAACCTGAAGGTTTTTTCTCCATTTGAAAATATTAAGTTTATTTTAAAAAAATTAAACAATACTTCTTCTTTGAAAAAACAACACATTCTGCCTTGTAGCGGGTAAATATTAAGTTAAAAATATGCCGCTTTTGCTGGGATATAGTAACTTTTCTAGGCATTCCGAAAACATGCACAACTCAAAACTTACGATTTTTGACATATGACGTTGTTGAAAGGAGTGAGCGATGTGAAATTAATGAGTGAGGAAAGAACAATATTGCAAATTTATGAGGCGAATGTCAAGAGGAATACCGAGGAAAACTTGGCATGATGAAGTTTGCTAAATACTTCAAAGCGGTCAGTTCAGTAGTCGAAGTAGTCGGCGGGTATGTATGAGGCGATGTATGAATGTGGAAGAGGTGAAGATTGTATGTATGAACAGTTTAGTGCGGTGTTTTATTCTCTCTGCCTACCCCTGCGGGGAAGAGGCGTGATGGCGAGTTAGTTGGTTAGTTAGTTATATATTTAAAATATTTTATTTACATTTAAATAATTACGAATGTTTTGATGTACACGTTGAAAATTACGAAAGTTTGTATTTTGGAGGTTTTTCCGCCTCCGTCGTGTAATGGTCAGCATGGCTGCCGTACTATATAGAGGTCCCAGGTTCGATTTTCAAAAGGGGGGTCAAATAAATATAAGTGATTTTTTCACTCTAATATTGATTCAATATAACCCTGCACTGGTACCTGAAGCGGGGAGCTGATCACCTTTCCTTCGTGTTTTAATTATCAAGATAACACTGCATTTATATTATGCAGTGTCCTATGCACCACGCGGTGTGAAAAAGGGTTGAAAAATAAAAATAAAATAATAAAAATACGAACAAAGTACTTTTTAAAAAGTATTACAAATATAAAAATAGAAATATCTCAGGTTATTCTTCGCCTACCTTTTACCTTGAAAGAGAGCACAAAAGGTTTGCTGTAGCAACCTTCAACTATTGCAAAAAATAACCGAGAGAATGAAAGCGTTTATAATAATCTATACAGAAAAATATCTTTTGTGCTCGGATTACGGAGAGCTTATCTACTTTTCGATTACTTTTCTGATCAGTTGGGTCAAGAAATCCGCCGAAATTACATTTGAAGAAGTAGCCATTATGCCTTCGAGAACTCGCAAACAAATTTAATCACAAATGGGAATTTGAGCGACCATCCACGGCGGGTAATCCCGAACAAAAGTTTTTTCATTTTGTATGGGGAAAGTTGGTAATGCGAACTAACGCTTGTTGCCACTTCTATTTACGGCCAAACCACAAACGCCATGAGCGCTAAGGAGCTTAAATACTTCAGGCCTCAGATAAGCGACGGATGAAACGGGAAATTAATTTTTACTTATTATTTTTTGACATCTCATCAAAGATGAAGAAGAATATGGAAGTCTGGGCATTTACGGGGCTGACGACCGTCAAAGGCTGGTTTGAGTGATCACTTTACACACGTGTAATATTCACCAATTCTACCCATTATTGACAACCACACTACTCAAATTCTTGAAAGTGGAAGTGGAAGGAAAAAATTAACTTAACGACTAACACTAGTGTGTTAGTCGTAAAGTTGACATCCCTGTGTAGCGCGCTGTCATAGTCTGTGCGCGCGATGTATACGATGTATACGCGATGTTTTCAGATAAGATTTTCAATATTACTTTTAGTCAAAAGTACTACTTTGAATATATTTTTTAAAATTCTCATTAAAAAAACAACAAAACGTCCAATTTGATTGGCAAAGCATCCAATTATATTTGTAAAACGTCTTATTTTAAATGAAAAGTCTAAATGTGATCAATAATTTACGCTCCGAATTGCTTGAAGGCATTGAAATAAAAAATTAAATCTTCTTTCAATTTAATCGAGAGTTGAACAATTTTTTTAAATTTAAATTTTATTTGGTAAATACAACTAATTCCTAAAATCTATTATAACATGTGAATAATATGTTTCGATGCTTTCCGCATCATTTTCAAACACCGTATATTCATATTCTCTCTCTCTTTTTACCTGTCTTATTATGTATTTATTTGTTTTGAATATATTATTTTGTACCGAAAAGCTCACAAATGTGTATTTATTCTGTTAAAATCTAATAAAATAAACGTTAAGCGAAGATGTAGATACTTAAAACACTAACCTTTTCTATTATTACTACTCGGAAAAATTCAATCGCTTAGTTTGTTAACCATCAATTATATTTTTTTTATTGTTTGTTTCCACTTCAGCGAAAAGGCTGTGATGTTTTTGTGGAACCCTTTACAACGTCAACACTGCCTTTAAAACATTTGATGGATTATGATTTTTGGTTCCATTAAAACGTTATCGCCTTTTTTGTTCCTTGGAGGCTTTCACGGGGCAAAATATTTATACAACCGATTGAGGACTCGAAGGACTATTTTTTCAGACTCTAATGGATTTGAAAAAAAAACAAGATGTAAGCATTGTGTTACGAAAAAGTGGATTTTCAGTGCAGTTGAAAATCGTCTATGAAACATTTTCTACTTTTCGACATTTTTAATGATGGCACGGAGAAATACAAGAGTACTATTACCAGATTGGTGAAATCAATTTCAATTTGATTTCACCAATCTGGTGGAGTCTTGAATTTTGTACCTTATGTAGCATAGTTTAATTTCACTTTTAATTTTTATTTCTCATTTTTATCTTTTATTTTTTATTTCATTTCTTTTAATTGTTATCACCCTTTTTTACAACCAAATTTCTATTTTTTATTTATGTATTTAACCTGCAACTTTATTGTTTCTGTAAGCTTGTTGTGTTCTCATCTAATTGATGAAAAACATTCAAACAATTTGTATTGCACTGCATTTCATTTATTGTAATATGTTTTTCATTTTTTGTGAACCAAATAAATAAAATAATATAAAATAAAATATCCGAATACTTTGTAAGTTTAGCTGACCACTCTGCGCAGTTGTTCGTACTTTGATTTAGGGGTGAGATATAAATGAAAATTGTCTGCAGTGCGATGATGCGTAAATGACCGATTCGGAATGATATGCAATCGATAGATAGAATTCATAGAACCTCAATGGAAATTCCTCGAAAATATTCGTATTAAGGAACGACGATAGTAATTTCTTGGCTGGCACCCAAAGGGTAAGGGGTTGTTCGAAGAATTCTCTGTTTGCAAAGCCCTTATACCAAAATATAATACGCTCAGAAACTTTTGTACGTAGGTGTAAATTCCGGGAAAATCTATCGCTCAAATAACATATTCTTACTTATTCGTACATTTTAATTACAATCTAATTACATTTTAATCACATTTAAAATTTATAATATTAACAAATCGTCAGTCAATTAATAAATGGATTATTTTTTTCAAATCATACTCTCATAATAAACCACTTTTTATATACTTACACTTACAATAATAATAATTATACACTTACAATAAAGTTTTATTTTTAAACACGACTAGTTTCGAAAACTCATAGATGTTTTCATCTACAGGTGAAAATTAAATGTTTTAATAATAATAAAATAACAAACAGTAAGCACTGGTAAATACACGTCTCCTTCACACACTATCAGCGAGTAGCGAGAGAGAGTGAAATACAACGTTTAAATTTATCCATTATAACATGGAGAAGAAATGCTGAGAAAGTACAGACTTTAAGGTGGATAACAATATATTAAATAAATCTTTACTTTCAAAAGCATTGGCTTACATGTGAAGCCGCGGAATCGGAGAGAACATGGCATAGTTTGCATTATGTACAAATGATAAATATAGATTTTTACCTAGTACCTCTTCGACGCACGCTATGCTTTATTTGATTAGGAGATCAGAGTTCATATATCAGACACTGGATGTTTCACCTAACGACAGGTCTTCAAGCCTGTAATTCTCGTCTCATATATTTTAAGATTTCAATGGAAAATCTTGTCAAAAATGGTAGTTGAATGCAAACGATTGATATTGGCTGAAAGGGACATTGAAGTATTAGCCCAGACTTCCGTATTCTTTTTCATTCATATTGAGATATTAATAAAAATCTTGATATAACTTTTACCTTTGCATGTAGTTTAACGTACGAAGATTTTAATCGACTTAATTGTATACAAAAACTCTGACAAATTGAAATAATGGAGTCCCGTTTTTAATGCAGCGCTGCGTCTTAGAGATTTCTGTCATGGATTTCCAATTGGAAATTTAATTTCCCTCTTTTTAACACTTTTGCCAATGGGGAAAGCGCGCTGCAATGATGGAAATGTCATTTTCTTATTACATTTCTCCTTGAAAGAGTTTTCATTGGTTTCCTTTTTTCTTCAATTTCCTCTGAACGCTAATGTAAAATAAATGTAAGTTTTAGTTTTTTGGCAGAAAATATTAAAAAAAGAGTTTAATTCATTTTTCTTTATCCGTAATACATTTTTTTAACAGTGAAGATAATCCACGAGAGAGATAAAATTTTAAATCATCTAAAGTTATTCAGTTTTTTTTGCCTCCGTAGTGTTATGGTCAGCATGCTCGGCTACCATTCTGGAGGTCCCGGATTCAATTCCCAGGGGGGGATCATATATATATGAGTGATTTTTTCACTCTAATATTTATTCAATATTATCCTGGACTGGTACCTGAAGCGGAGGGCTGATCACCTTTTCTTCATATTTTAACGATCAAGATAACACTGTGTTTATATGATGCAGTGCCATATGCACCATTGAGGTACGGATAAGGGTTTGAAAGAAAAATAATGTTATTCACTTATTGCTTAGAAATTGTGACACAACGTTGCATTTGAATACCCGCGTATTTAATTAATAAAAATATAATGTATGAAAGGTTAAAAAATGTTTTTCTTTAAACAGATTTTTTTTGCCGCAATGGCAGTGCCATCTGTTATCAACACCGAATAGCAACAACGAAAACTAAACTTTGGCAAATGCTGTTATTAAGTCATTTATATGATTCCGATTGTTTTACAAGCATTGTTAAATAACATGTATTAGAAATGCTTGTTTTACATTCTCTTTCTTTTTCCTTTAAACAAACTAGGCCATAGAAATACGTGGCTGTGAACAGCTAGTTTAATTGTGAAACTTTCACGGGAGGTGGCTTGAAAGTTAGATAATAAGTAATAGTTAGGTACTTAGTACAGATCCTGATTGGCCCACACTATTATTATTCTCCTATTCCCAACACAGATTCAAATAAAACCTTTTTTTTAAGTCAGAAGACACAAAAATCTAATGAGTGACCCATGTTTAAACCTTGTACAAAATAAAACATTAAATAATAAATAAATAATAAAAAAAATAAATAAAAATAATGTATGGAAGTGAAACATGAAGTTGGCAAAAGAAGGATGAAAGTAGACTAAATGCAGTCGAAATGCGATCTCTCAGAAGAATGTGCGACAAAACGATGTATGATACATAGATGTTCGAATAGTGAAATAAGGGAGGAATGCAAAGCTGAGATAAGCATAATCGATAAAATTAAGAAGGTTGTGTTGAGATGGTTTGGACATGTGGAACGAATGAGTGAGGAAAGAACGGTAAAATAAATTTATGAGGCGAATGTAATTGGAAAAAGGAGCAGAGGAAGACCGAGAAAAACATAGCAGGATCAAGTTTGCCCAATACTTGAAAGTGGTCAGGTTAGGAGTCGTAATAATCGGCGGGTATGTATGAGGAGATGCATGAACGTGGAAGAGGCGAAGAATGTATGCAAATACAGAGTGGTGTGGCGTTCTATTATCTCTGCCTACTCCTGTGGTGAAGTGGTAAGTTACTTAGTTGAATAATAAATTAAACTCCCATTTAAAAAAGGTAATTTGTTCAAAATATTTTTTATTAAACCACGTGACCTTTATAATCGATTACGTATTTAGTCACCATATTAAGAAATGTAATATTATACTATCGACCCAAAGCAGGTTTAATTTTTTCGTGAGTCCTAAAGGGCGAAAAGAAGAAGAATTATTATTTTGATATTTTCGGAGTCGTAGTTATTGTAATTTCATCCTCGCGTCTGGCAACATCAGGAATGACAGATGTTCAGCACTAAATTTCAGCCGGGAGAGTGAAATGGTGCATAGGAGTGGGGTTTCAGCCAATTATTCGAGTCGGTTGTCAACATGAAACAATTTCTCATCATATTCTTAACATTCTCTTCAGAGTATAAAATATCATAACCAGTCTTAATATTCACCGTTTTATTATTATCTACAACATTTTGAGTGTGTCCAAATACTTGTTCACAAAATATGGATTATCTACAATAACAGGATAAGATAAGAAAGGAATGTAAGGCTGAACGAGGAATAATTGAAAAGATTAGAAAGAGCTCTTTGCGGTGGTATGGACATGTGGAGCGAATGGATAGCGAGAGAATGACTAAGAAAATATATGTGGCGAATGTGAGAGGGAAAACAGAACGTGGACGACCGAAAAAGACTTGGCACGATCAGATCAATCAGAACCTAAAATCTGGCGGTGTCAAAAGTCTGCGTAATCGGAGGGCATGTATGACTAGATGTATGGATGTGAAGGAGGCTAGGAGTGTATGTCAGGACAGAAGAGTGTGGCGTTCCATCCTCTCTGCCTACCCCTGCGGGGAAATGGCGTGATGGTAGTAGTAGTAGTAGTAGTAGTACAATAACAGGAGTTATTTTCGTATTATTTTTTGACATCTCATCAAAGGTGAAGAAGAATATGGAAGATATCTTCCATATTCTTCTTCATCTTTGATGATATGTCAAAAAAATAATATGAAAATAACTCCTGTTATTAGATATTATCCAGATTTTGTGAACAAGTATTTGGATACACTCAAAATGTTGTAAATAAATTATCTGGTCTAATTATAAGCTTAAATAATAAAAATAAAAATTGCATTTTCTGACGTTTCTCATATGTGTGATTGTATTCCAGGATTCGGACCTCACACATAAAGTGCTTTTTTTGCATTTTGAAGAAAAGGTATTGTTTAATTATTTTTTTAAATATACTAAATATTTTTCAAATGGAGAAAAAACATTTAGGTTTTACCTAAAAAGATCTTTTGCACATCAAAAAGTTCAAAAAGTGGCTTGATATTTATTTTCAATACATTTTGTTTTATTTTTTATTCTTAAAAACGATCATCTGAAAAATCAAGTTTTTTGATATATGACGTTGTTGAAAGGAGTGAGGGATATGGTAGACTATAAGTCAGCTATCAATTATCAATTTGACAGTCTGTAGAAACAATGTTGCTAGTTTAAAAGCCAAAACTCTGAAAAATTACCCTTTATAATACCACTTATTGAGTTTTATTTCATTACACACGACTAGTTTCAAAAAGTATGTAGATAACGTAAAATTTTACCACTTTTTCTTAAAATTTAATTCACTTAAATTCTTTTGTAGCAATACAGTGTTTAATCATGATGCGTACGTAATGCATCTCAAAACACGTGTGGCGATTGATTTAAAGAAATTGTAGTATTATCAGTAACACAATTAATGAATTGTACATATTCTGCGTATATAATATTTACGACTTTGCTAAAAAGCAATAAAATATGACCAAGACGATAGCAGTATTATAGATAAGAAAAACCTTGTCAGCAATTTTCTTTTCTCTTAAAACGTAGGAACATTTTTAAGGATTTATTACAAATAACCCACTCCTCTCTTGCTCAAACATCACTTGAACATCACTTAAGCTTTCCTTTTATTTATTGGTATTCTTAAATTGAGTTCCTTGTAACCGAGACAACTTACTTAATCTCAATTTATTTGACCCAAACGGCTTATAAATAAAACTTTACGTCTTTTTCCCGAGCTTTACATAATTTATTGCTTCAATTGATGTATTTATTTTATTTTAAATGCTTTCAAACCTATTGATATTATGTATTTAACTTGGCAACATGGAAAGACTGAGAGAATTTTTCGAGATTTATTTGCCCACTGTATAGAGCCATCAACAACTAAAGTAATTAATATTGGCGATGAAAACATTGAGAAGATTTTTCATTTATTTTACATGTAAAATTACTTAAATAAATTCATGTGTTTCCTTATTTATTAAATCAATGGACATTCTCAATGGAAGTTCTAATTTTCTTGAGAACAGAAAATATGTGAAAATATAATGTATTAATATGTAAAGCCATCAACAACTTTAGTAATTAATATCGGCGATGAAAATATTGAAATGATTTTTTATGTATTTTATTACACGTGAAACCACTTAATTAAATTTGTGTTTCTTTATTTATTAATGGACATTGAGAGCAAAAATATGTTCAAATTAAACCGTATATAAATATCAACTCACTGTGTAAAACCATCAACAGCTGTAGTAATTAATAACAGCGATGAAAACATTGAAATGATTTTTCATTTATTTTACATGTAAAACTACTTAAATAAATTAATCTCTAGTTATTATATTGATGAACATTTATAAGTATTTATATTTTTGAGAACATGTTTAAATAAAATTGAGTTTAAATATCAACTTATTATGTATTGTAGAACCATCAACAACCATAGTAATTAATGTCTAAAAAAATCTAAAAATATATGCATATTTAAAAAAAATGTAAAGATACCAAGGACACATAAACTTCAGTTTCTTAGCAGAAATACATAGCGAAAGATGCGTAATTATTTTGTTTTTTTATTATTTATGTTTCCTGAAGTAAATATATTACTTTTTTTCAATACAAAATAAGTTGTTTACGAAAAGTAGAGAAGAAATACGCAATAATTCATGTGACAGGCTGTTGTATTGTATGTAAATTACTAGAAATATACCTTGAGTGAAATATTTCACCATACCATGTGTGTTTTGGAAGATTTACGGGCATAATGGCAATTTCACCGTGAAATTCTGAAGAAAATAAAAACATTTTTCACAAAATACTATTTTATTCTCACATCCCCAACATTCTCAGCATTTCCTAGTACAAAATTTGGACAAAATACGTGTAAAAACTTTATGACAGTCATATGTTGTTCTTAAAAATGACATGGAGTCATTTTAGAACGAAGTTTTTTTTCTATGCTATATAAATATTAATAAAAACGTAAATTGACATCATAAAAAAGATGAGGAAGAATATGGAAGTCTGGGTATTTACAGGGCTTACGAACTATCATAGGGTTGTTTATACACGTGTAATATTCACCATCGTTCCCATGATTTACCACCAAACTACTCATATTTCGGAAGTAACAAATATGCTTTAATTGATACCGCTTTGCACATGTGAGCTCTCTGCACCATCTTTGGTCTAGTTGATTTTTAATTTTTAAATTTTATTTAGTAAATACCACCATTTGAAAAATATATTGTGACACGTGTTTCGCGCATTCTGCATCATTTTCAAACAGCGTATGTATTTAAAAAAAATGTAATTAAACATATTACCAAGTAAAATTTAATTTAAAAATGGATGGATTTTGCCATAAAGCGGCTGCCGAATCAATTGATGAATAAAAAAAAGATCACTACATGACAGGTTGTCAGCCCTGTACAAAGTCAGACTTCCATTTAATTTTTCATCCATATTAAGTTGTAAAAAAATAAAATAATAATAATAACGCATCGTCAGATATTTGTTAAGTTTAATTAAAATAACTTGAGTGTGAACTGAAACGATAATATCAATATCTGAAATACGATTAAACCAAGTGTACGATTTTCTCATCCGTACGGGAGAGGATGTAGATGGTGACGATGATAAGAGAGCTTTGCATATTACTTTGTATGCATTATCATATAAATTGAAAAGCATTGATTTATACAAAACATGATGGTATACATATATGCGTATATGTAGTACTGAACACTTCCCTTACACACTTTTCAAACAAGAAGATTTAAATATGAGATGACATCAGAAATTTGTTTAAATTTAATTTTTATTACGTTAGCTTTTATTACATTTAAAACAAATCATTTTCAACACTTAATCTAACTACTCGTTCTTGTCATATATTTATCAATATATCCAGAAGTTTCAAAAATTTAAGAAGTGTAGTTATCAATCATGGGTAAAATTGGTGAATGTTACACGTATGTAAATTGATTACTTAAACCAGCCTATGACGTTTGTAAGCCCTGTAAATGCCCAGTCATCCATATTCTTCTTCACCTATTTTGAAATTTCAAAAATAATGCAAAAAATAACTCCTTATTGGAGATAATCCAGATTTGTGAACAAGTACTTGAACACACTCAAAATGTTGTAAATAAATGATCTGGTCAAATTATAAGCTTAAATAAAAATTGAAAATGATGTTTTCTAGCATTTCTCAAGTACATATGTGAATAAAATAAAGAATTCGGACCTCACATACAAATGAAAGAGTCTCTGTTTAATGAAAGCTTGCTTCGTTCCACTATAGATGTCTCTAGTGACTCACGCACACTGTGTTTCGAGTTTGATCAAAATATCTAAATGTATCAAGGAGAAAACATGTGTTAGTGTATTTGTCAATCATGGGTAAACTTGGTGAATGTTACACATGCGATAAGTGATTACTTAAAGCAGCTTAAAATTCCATGTAGATAGCGTCTTACACGCCTGAAAACTAGGCGTAATTTATTTTATTTGATGTTTTTGTTTATTTATGTTTGTAGATGACGATCTGTTGATAACGTACACCAAATATCTCAAAATTGACAAAGATATCAAAGTTTGATTACCATTTATTATTTCTTATTTATATGTACAAACCCTGTAAGCGAACTCCCTCTCTAAACACGAGCAATCTGCTCTCTTAGTGAGGTAGCACGTAAAAAAAAAATAATAATAAAAATATGTAGCTATGTTGATTATTATGATAAAATATGTAACTATGTTGATTACTATGTTGATTATTTTTGCCATACAATGTATCTTTGATTTAAAAAAATTATAATAAAAAAAAAAAATATATATATATACATATATATATATACATATATATATATATATATATATATATATATATATATATATATATATATATATATATATATATATATATATATATATATATATATAGTTAGAGCACTTTACGTAGGGCACGTCGATTTGATAAAACCATTTTTTACACCTAATATATTATACTACTCGTACTTATCATATGTTTAACATACTCGTATAATATAACAGTGTTTATCCCTAGTTTTAAAATGTTTTTTCTCTGTCATTTTAACCCACCGGTATATGGTTCCTGTCAGTAGTCAGTTATCGTATCTAAGTGCTTAAAGATAACTATAATTTCACTGTGTGCGAACTTTAGGACTCAATTTAGTATATATAGCTGAAGGTCAGTATTGTATATTTATTTTTTCTCGATTTCTTATTATATACATACATTCAACATGAATGAAATACCAGTTCGCATTTCAGAAAAATAAATTGATCGAATGAGGGAAAACTTTGCTTACGTGGTATCTGTGATTGAAATATGTTCGATTTGTATATAAGTTATTTTGTTATGTGCACAAATAATTTTATTTTAAATTATACTTCTCGTAAAATACTGATTCTACCTATTTATCATTAGAATCCTAGAATACTTTTTTGTCTAATTGTTAATAATTGTTTTTTAGTTTGTTGATAAAATCTGTTACATCAGACAATAATATGTATTAACTTTTAAAAACGTCTGAGACATTACTATCTGTCATTAGAACCCTAACTGTCGATCAAACCTCCTCCCTCTACCTCCTTCCCTAAACTCCCTTCTTCCTTTGCCCTCCATATTATCGTCTTTTGTTAATTTATGTTTCTTTTTAAATGTCAATTTGTAATTTATGTTTTTTTAAATGTTCAAGTACTATCTGCCCACTGATTGCAAACGGCTATATATGGTATCAAACGTTTTGATCAATATCACTAGTCCGTCTTTGGTCGGTTGGAAGATATTGCTTTTTAGCAATAAGCCCGCCAATGTACTTTTTATTTTCTGTACATGAAGTTTAAATAAAAAAAAAAAAAAAAAATACTATTTTTTTAAGTTTTA
Organism: Brachycentrus maculatus; assembly: GCF_059751285.1. NCBI lineage: Eukaryota > Metazoa > Arthropoda > Insecta > Trichoptera > Brachycentridae > Brachycentrus > Brachycentrus maculatus. Next base: position 264,527 of record NW_028281287.1, on the reverse strand, counting down.
ATTTAAACACTTACAGTTTCGAGAAGTACAGATGTTCTCATGAATAAGTGAAAGTACAGATTGTATTTTGCCTATTGATGAGAACATCTGTAGTTCTGGAAACTAGTCGTGTTTATATAATTTAATAAAAAAGTGGTATTACTCAAGTGTGTACTTACTTCTTGTGTACTTACTTCTATGATATATTTAGTATTGGTATAACTTTTTACTGTATTTTCATGTTTTTAATCGAAAAAACGTGCAAATATGTTACGCTTCAGAGAAAAATAATTTGAATATTGACTTTTAGCACCCTTTTGGTCGTGTGTGGCTTGACATCGTATTAATTACGTCAATCCTGATGTAGAGTTTAGTTCAACATCGCGTGACGCAAATCCTTTAAAAAAATAACATATTGTAGAATGTTCCCCATACAAAATTAGTTTGAAAACATTTTGAAAGTCTTTTTCTATATCAATAAAGTGATTCCTTGTAGATAATAATAATAATAATAATAATAATATAAAAAAAAAATTATCCGCACCCCAATGGTGCATAGGGCACTGCGTCATATAAACGCAGTGTTATCTTGATCGTTTACACATGAAGGAAAGGTGATCAGCCCTCCGCTTCAGGTACCAGTCCAGGGTAGTATTGAATAAATATGACAGTGAAAAAATCACTTGTATTTATTTTACCCCCTTGGGAATCGAACCCGGGACCTTCAGAACGGTAGCCGAGCATGCTGATCAAAAATTGTAGATACACTATAAAATAATCTTAAGGCATTTAAGAGTGGTATGTCTAAACAAGAAATACAAAACAACCTCCAACACGTGTTTTATTTTTGCATTTTAATCATGAGTCACAAAATTGTTTCATGTATAAGGGTTTGAATTTTTTTAAAAATAACTGTTTTGTTTACTGTAAGGACATGTAAATATATATAAAGATGATGTAAATTAAGTGTAAATAATAGTTAATATTTCTGTAATATAAGCTAATCAAAGAAATTAAAAAAAATGTTTTTCCACAAAGTCAATGGTGTCACAGTAAACATATTTTTTTAATGATACTTTCAGTACAAACATCTGATTGTAAAAAAGTTGGATTTATAATTAACAATAAATGACCAGTAATATGCTAAGGCCTTGGATCTTTCACTTTTTTGGGGATGCAACTTTTTAAATTTTAAAGAGCTGAATCGCCAAAAAAGTTTAAGTTTAAGTTAAAATGATCAAATAATATATCATTGAGCCCTAAGATTTTTTTTATCAATTAATGAACGAAGAAATTAAATAACAATCCATAGTTATTTAATGTAGCTATTTTCATATTATTATTAAATTTATTCCCCATATTTTTATATGATGGTATTCGTATAAGTTCATAACAAATATCAAATGTCAAAGACGTTTTTATCAATATTAAATTATCCATGAAATATTTCAAAGAAAATCCATTGTTATTTAATGTAGCTATTTTCAAACAGTTGTTTAATTTACTCGCCATATTTTTATATTATGGTATGCGTTTAAGTTCACAACAAATATCAGATGTCAAAGACGTTTTTATCAATATTAAATTATATTGTAGATGAAATATTTTCTACACCCTATTCACCTACGTCCGGAAAATGTAATCCACTTATAAAATGTCATAAAAAGAAATGAAATACGATTTTCAAAGCAGTTCCCGTACTCTGTGAAAGTGTCGTTGAGCTTGCCGTCATTTCTTGAAGTGATAATAAAAAAATCTTTGAAATATTTTTATTTTCTTACTGTAAATATACAAATTTAATAACAAATGGTAGAATAGAACTTCCATAACAGTTGGGAAGTAGTACAAAATATTTGATTGAATTTTATCGGTTGTATTTTTTGATAGAAATACAAATATGTTAACAAAAAATTATGGTACATTTTCATTTATAATGATATGAAGACTCTTAGAAGCATATCAGCCAAGAGTCGAGATAGAATAAGAAACGCCAGGATCAGGGAAATATGCGAGATCGAAGATGTCGTTAGGTGGGGAAGGCAACGAAGGAGACAATGGTATGCGCATGTGAGGAGAATGGAACCATCTAGACTCTCCCACAGAGCATTGTACGGCCAACCCCGTGGTAGACGACTCCCGGACAGACCACCAAAGAGATGGGAATTGACATTACAGGAGGCTAATCTCTCTTAAAAATAGGCCACAAGGCCTACACCAAGAAGAATAAGAAGAAGAAGGAGATATTAATCAAATTGTAAATATGAAACTTTCATTTCAACTTCTATACTCGTATGTAGAAGAAATTAAAAACATTTCTGTGGTATGAGCTTAAACACAATCCTAAAAATATAAATGATTGTATTTGTATTTGACGGCCTCCGTAGTGTTATGGTCAGCACGCTCGGCTACCGTTCTGAAGGTCCCGGGTTCATTCCCAGGGGGGAGGAACAAATAAATATAGGAGATTTTTTCAATTTAATATTTACTCAATATTACCCTGGACTGGCACCTGAAGCGGAGGTCTGATCACGTTTACTCTATATGTTTACGATCAAAATAACACTGTGTTTATATGATTCAGTTTCCTATGCTCCATTGAGTTTGGATGAGGGTTTGAAGAAAAATATGTATGAGAAGATACATTCATATACAAAAGACGGAGATTGCTCTCACATACAGAGTGATGAGGCATTCCTTTCTCTCTGCTTACCCTTGCGACGAAAGTGCGTGATGGTTAGTTTGTTAATTAACATATTTCTATTTATAATTTCATAAATGTAAAAAAAAACTTACTAACTATCAAGCCGCTTCCCCGCAGGGGTAGGCAGAGAGAATAGAACGCCACACCACTCTGTCTTTGCAAACATTCTTCGCCTCTCCACGTTCATGCATCTCCTCATACATACCCACCGATTGTTACGACTCCTAATCTGACCACTTTCAAGTATTTGGCATACCTGATCGTGCCATGTTTTTCTCGGTCTTCCTCTGCTCCTTTTTCCAATTACATTCGCCTCATAAATTTGTTTATTTTTCTCTCTCATTAATGTAAACTTGTTGAAAACCAAACAAATTGAGATATTTGGGCTTTTAATCACTTCATATTAAATTGTTGGGGCCCGTCACAGTAACGTAATTTGGGTGATCAATCTATTTCAGGGAATTCAGCGACGTAATATGTGTTTTTAACCGTCCGAGGTCTCGTGAACGCCGGTTAAAATTCACTGATTAATGATCCCAGAGGCACCCGAGTCGTCTTATTGACGGATACAAATATGTTTTCAGGAAAATTTCAGCGGGGAATTTATGAACCGCTGAAAGAAATCAATCCTTATTTCTGACTAGACCGAGACGCATTCCATTTTGTCATTTTTACGACCGCGTCGGTAACATGGTATTGAAATTAATTGTTCGTAATCATTTTTGGTTTGACAAGTCTGAAAGCTTAGTAATTTATTTAAAATAAGAGGTGAAATATATGATATATGAGCTTTTTAAAATATTTTCTTCAGATATTCATGTTTATTTGAATATTTCATTCAGATGTCACTTTGGGGTATAATATGTATCCATTTTAATTCAAATTTTACTTGGTAAACAACATTTTTTCTTAAAATTGTATTGAAATTAATTGTTCGTAATCATTTTTGGTTTGACAAGTCTGAAAGCTTAGTAATTTATTTAAAATAAGGGGTGAAATGTGTGATATAAAACCTTTTTAAAATATTTTTTTTAGATATTCATATTTTTTTTAATATTTCATTCAGATGACACTTTCTGGTAATATTTATCCATTTTCATTAAAATTTTACTTGGTAAATAACACTTTTTCTTAAAATCTATTTTGACACGTATTTCGTTGCATTTTGCACCATTTTCAAACACCGGTAATTTAAATATAAAATGAAATACTTGTATATGATGACTATCGAGATGATTAATGTAAACATGGCTAGTTTCGAAATGTTTATATTTTTACTCATTTATGAGGAAATCCATAGTTCTCAAAACCGGTTTCGTTTATAAAAAAAAAGCTCAAAACTGGGCTAAAGCAGACGTTTTGTTTTAATCTTTTAAAATAATTTTGATTATGCTGAATATTTTCTTTAAAAAAATGGAATACTGAATGAGTTATAAGGAAGAAGTTTAAATTATTTAAACCAATCAACAGTTTCATGAGATTTTATTTCATTAAAAATAATTGAGGTCTCCCTGCAGACAAGCTATAAAATTAGAGGCTTTACAGGTTATTCCTCTCAAAAATATGTAATTTCTATAATTAATTTAGCGCCGTTTCTGTTAAATTCTACCTCCAGGGTGCTTATTTAATTGTGTATTTCTTAATTTTTAAAATTGATATTTTTTTACCGAACATTGCATTACCTTACAGTTATAAAATTAAGAATAATATGGAAGTCTGGGCATTTACAAAAGTAATAAAGTAAAAATGTGTAAAGTGATCACTTAAACCAGCCTACGTCGGTCGTCAGCCCTGCTAATGCCCAGATTTTCATATTTTTCTTAATTTTTTATGAGGTGTCAAAAAATAATATGAAACATATTTTAGGTCAAATAAATTGTATTTAACTGTTAAAAAACACACAATAAATAAAATTTGTGACAATTTTTTCGCCTTGTTACGCCATTAAATAGGCATATAAAGTGATTTTAAAATTTAATTTATAAATTAAAATAAAGTTCTACATATTATACGCCAAATCTATATATATATATATAAAAAAACATTTAAAAATTTGAAATTTCATTATTTTCAATGATTTGTTAAATCATTAACATCAAAACGTAATCTGCAAGGTTACAGAGATGTTACATGTCAAAAAGGTGGCAGGTTGACGCTTTAGTCATTGGGCTATTATTTAGAAATATGATATCACTGATGAAGACGATTGCATCATTAATAATGGCTTTTTAAACAGTGAAATGTTTTTTTTTTAAACTTTGATGTTTGGACTGAGTTCAAACGGTTGTGTCACTGTCATATAATTCAAAGAATGACATAGAAATCGATTTCAAAAGAATTTTCTTTCTAATTTTATTACAACCTTTTTTACCTGCTGGTGCTTGTAATAACCTTCAATGTTTTATTAAAAATAAACAATAATAATTGCGATCTCTCAGATATATGTGCTTCACAAAAAGGTATGATATGATTTATTTTTAATTTTTATTTTTGTGTTTTAATATTTTTTGTTGTTAGGTTAACATGGTTTGGACATGTGGAATAATTGAGAAATGAAAGAACGGCACATCAAACGAACAGAGGTGTACTGAAACGTATGCAAAATAATTTACAAAGAAAGTGATTAATTACACACGACTAGTTTGAAAAAAAATTGTTTTATTGTTCAATTATAACCCATCCACTTCTATTTATACCTAATTATTTTGGCTTGCTAGTTTTTGTAATCACCTGTTGATGAAAACAGCTGTAGTTTTCCAAACTAATGAAATTAAACTTTTTTAGGGGTTTTTTTTTAAATAATCACGAATACATAAAAAAATCGTTAAATCTTAATTAATTATTCACCAATAAATTATGCCAACCGTCGAATTTCGTTTTTTTCGAAATTTTGAAATTTTCTTAAATTTTATGAATAATTATTAATAAATTCCGTGTCCGCCTCCGTAGTGTAATGGTTAGTACGCTCGGCTACCGTTCTGGAGGTCCCGGGTTCGATTCCCAGGGGGGTCAAATAAATATTAGTGATTTTTTCACTGTAATATTTATTCAATATTACCCTGGTACCTGAAGCGGAGGGCTGATCACCTTTCCTTCATGTGTAAACGGTCAAGATAACACTGCTTTTATATGACACAGTGCCCTATGCACCATTGGGGTGCGGATAAGGGTTTTATTATTTTTTTATTTTAATAAATTAGTTTTCCATCGGTGGGATTATTCTTTAAGGGTTAGTGGATATGAAGGCAAAAAAACTATTAATGTTTCATCCTTTTATCCGCCCTTATCTTTCGGTCGCCATTACCATAATTATTTTTTTCACAAAGCACCCTTAGAGGTGAAAAATGAGATCGTCCACCTACCCCCGTCGTTCTGTAAGGGAAAATTTTAACGAAGCTTGTTAATTAAAATTTCAATCAGATAACAAGTGGATTAAGAAAATTTTCAGTGGCGCACTAATTCGAGGAACCGTTACTTTTGAATTTTGTCTTGAAAATAATTAAAGTAATACTAAGAACACAATAAACAATTTTAATTGATTCGGCAACTACTTTGTGGTTTTATCGAAGAAATGAACGAAGAAACACGGTCACTAGTAAAATAAAGTAAAAGTTGGAAAAGCTGTTTACTTGTTGTTTATATTCTTTTTGATTTTTGTAAATTGTGCATTTTTTGATTTTTGTTTTCTGTTAAAATCAAATATTTGTAGCTTATACACATTAAATATTATTTTATTTCTGATAATATCTATTGTATTCTTACCAGTGCCCTTTACTTTAGCAAAAACATAATGTTAACATGCCTTTGTAGGATCTTTTTGTATTTATATATATAAACATATATTTTTTGTATTTATATATTTTTTACTAGTTTTATATTAAATTGTGAAATGCAAAGAAAAAAATGTTTGTAAAAAATACTTTAAGTTATAATTAACATTAAAAAAATATTATACATATGAAAATAGGTAATGAAACTTGTAAATTAAAAATTGTTTTTTTTTACCAATTGAGTATTGTATTTATTTTTTATTGCTAGTTTTACTTTAATTTCCACGTTCCCGTTATTTTCCGACTCCACTCACTAATTCAACCCTTCCCCTTACTAACCCCTCCCTTACTTACAGTACAGATAATTTATCCTTATGAATGGTTTAGTTTATATTCAAGAAAGAAGCATCAGTAGCTTCATATAATATTTCAAAAAACATGGTAACTCAAGTGGTAAAAAATGTGTTTTATTCATAATTTAATAATGTTTTACCACGAAATAAATGTCAAGTATGAGGCAAAACAATAAAAAAGGTTACTCTTCATTAGACATCAGTAGCTTTCTTCACCATTCGTTATAATATAATACTGAAGTGGTAAAAAAACTGGTATAATACTCAAGTGGTAAAAAAGTGTTTTATTTATAATATTATAATGTCTTTTTTCAAACCCTTATCTGCACCTTATGGTGCATAGGGCACTGCATCATATAAACGCAGTGTTATCTTGATCATTAACACATGAAGGAAAGGTGATCAGCCCACCGCTTCAGGTACCAGTCCAGGGTAATATTGAATAAATATTACAGTGAAAAAATCACTAATACTTATTTGACCCCCCCTGGGAATCGAACCCAGGACCTCCAGTATGGTAGCAGAGCATGCTGACCATTACACTACGGAGGTGGACAAGATATATTATAATGTCTTACCACAAAATATAAAACTACTATTCATCAGACATCAGTACTCTTCATTACTCTTCATAATTAGCTTTGTTACTTGATGAAAAGGTGTCTTGAAGTTCTCTAAGCTCTACAATGGAACAAACTAAGGCGGGAACAAATCCATGATAGTTTGTTAGTCGAGCGACTACCCAATTACCAGTCCGAGTGTTGTAATTTGAATGCTTTGATAAAAATTGGTTTCATATGCTGGCACGCCACTGCATAAACTTAGAAATACGGCGTCGAACAATCCTTAGTAATTTCAAACAAAACACAGTAACGATTACTCGAGTGCTATCCAATCTCACATCGTATCGAGACTAGCGTTCGACACGAAAAATGCAAATATCGTTTGGCAATTCGACGCCTCGTATTAATGTGATTAGGGACGAGTTTTCTTTGCAGGTTTTATATATTCAAATCTAGATTTTGTGTTTGAATTTGAATGCTGTGCGGATACGTGATTATAGGGTGTTTTCACTTCTTTAAATCAGTATATAAGTAAATCCACCGAATCTACATTTCAAAGCTTTTTTTATAGGAACTGTTTTTGAAGTAGATGGTGATATATAATTTTGTACTTAAGTAAATATTAAATACAAAAAAAAATACAAGGGTTACACAAGTCTATAAAGTGACCACTTAAGACAGCCTAATGTAAGGTTGTAAGCCATGGAATTTTATGACTTCTATTTTGTATAAAGCTTAATGATCCAAATTTGTTGGGTTTTTAACAATTTCATGTATAATGAAATAAAAAAATTAATTGATGTTTGGTAATTTACAAAAAAAAATATTGTCAGCCTCCATAGTGTAATGGTCAGCTACCATTCGGCTCCGTTCCACTCAGCTACCGTTGTAGAGGTCCCGGGTTTGATTCCCATGGGGGGGTAAAATAAATAAAAGCGGTTTTTTCACTCTAATATTTATTCAATATAACCCTGGACTGGTACCTGAAGCGGAGGTAAATCACCTTTTTTGTTTTTTCTATTTTTTAACGATTTATATGATGCAGTGCCCTATGCACAATTGGGGTGTGGATAAGGGTTTCAAAATCAAAACTTACTTACATCATGCCGATTCTCCGCAGGGGTAGGCAGATAGAATGTAATGACACACCAGCCTCTTTCATATTCATGCATCTTCAATTCAATTGAATTGAATTGAATTTATTTACAATAAACATACACATTATAAACTTAAAATTTAAAGTGTATACATTAAAATACATTAAAATTGAAAATATGCAAGAATACTATTGCTAAAGGTGTAGAAGAATCCCGCTTCGGAAAACTCCTTCAGACACGAGAATAGATAAATATCCAATGAGATATTGTTCAACATAGCGGTAGCTCTTTCTACAGGCATAACCATTGGCAGGTTGGTCCTGTGTATAGGAATGTGAAACAATCTATGCCGATGCTGTCTTAGGTAACAATTGGGAACATACAGACTAATGCTCCGGATAATTTCAGGATTATCGATCATACCGCTCAACAATAGATAAAAATGCGTAATCAAATACATTCCTTCTAGTCTCCAATATATTGTAACCAAGCATACCCTGGAGAAACTCGGTCGGGTAGAGCCAAGGATAATAGCCGTACTCTCTCATGTAGAGATACCTCAAAAACTTCTTTTGGACTTTCTCTACCATAAGCGAGTACTTAAGCTTGTGTGGCCCCCAAATCATCTAGCCACCCTCGAGTCTACTTCGCACCAAGGAGTTATAAATGTTCTCATACATACCCGCCGATTATCCCGAACTCTAACCTGATCACTTTAAATTATTTAAGATATTTGATTGCACTAAGTTTTTCTCGGATTTTCTCTGCTTTTATGCGGTGAATATTACGATATATATTTAAACATATAAAATTGAATACAAAACACCATCAAGGTGAGAATCCATACTTTAGGAATATATTATAATTTTTTTAAAGTTGGAGCCTAAATAGAAATATGATAAGCAGTGTTGCATAAGCCGTAGCTAGATTTGAGTCTTTTAGACTGTGGGTAAAAGGAAAAATTCAAAAGATATTAATAAAAAAAAAATATTCAAAAGGTTGAATTGCAAGCGCAAAAAAAGTATTTCAGGCTGCTGTATTTTTTTACAGAAATATTCCTAAATTGATTTATTTTTCTTGCTGTGAAAATTCAGTTAATTATTTACACATTGGTTTAAGGGATGAATAAATTAAAAAAGCAGGTTTAATTTGAATTTCCCTTTCGATAAAGATACCGTCTGTATCCCAGAGGACTTATCTATCAAAGATCGATTTCGAACATTAGTCATTTCGGTTAAAACAGACATTTGTTATCTACCGGTTAACCTAGTAACTTTAACTCGCCTTACTAATGTTAGCTATAATAACCTTACTGAATACATCAGGGCTGGTCAATTACTTATACTGGGCGACCGTAATTTTACTGTTTAAAAAAAAAACAGTTATTAAAAATGTGTTTTCCACAGTTAAAAAATACAAATATACAACACTTAATATTGTTAGCCACAACTGTCTGAACTTGATATGAATAATTTTAATGAAAGTCTGAGTATCCCAGGGCTTACGGCTGGCTTAAGCGATCTTTTTATACCCATGTGTAACGTTCACCATTGTGCCCATTATTGAACATCCATTTTGCATTAATTCTCGAAACTTGTATTTATACAATGATCCTACCGCATACTGGTTAGGTTTTCGAAACATTCGTGAATCATATCCGATTTTCACTTATTTCATAAATAAAGTACACCACTTAATAATTAATTCAATATGGATATTAAATAACGTGAAGAATGGCAAATGTTACACAAGTGTATAAAACGACCAATTAAACCAGCCAAAGGCCATGTTTTAACCCATGGGATGCTCAGACTTTCATCGTACTCTCTTTAAAAACGATAGACGCTTCCTGTTGAGACACCTATAATACAAAAATATTCAGACCAGACAATGATATATTTCGTTTTCTCTACCAACTTCAAAACTTCCGGCAAAATTCATCTCTCTTGACTAGTCGAACCTAACCTAACCTAACCGAAAGACAAAATGACAGATTGTGTGTGATACCTTTTATTTTGAAACCATCGATATTATATACATATGTTAAGGGCCGCATCCTGTACGCGGACTATAGCTTGCCCAGGCCCGGACTATAAACTAAACTACTGTATTAATTACCGCAGAGTTAATAGGTGGATTATTTCAACCATACATTCTGAATAATGTATTATTTCTTGGAAGATTAATTATAACTGCCGATTTCGAATCGCGACATATATCTTTTGAAGAGTCATTCAAAAGATTTATAATTACAAGATTCTGTTATAGAATACAAAGAATATACGAGTTTTTACTATTTTTTAATTTATTTTTTAAGGTGTCTTAATTTTAGATGTAATAAATATATTTTCATTGATTGATTTGGCAGTGACTTTGTGGTAAAAATCTTTTAATTTTAAATTCAAGTTTTACTAAGTAAATACCTCTAAATACATAAATGAAAAATGGTATTTACTAAGTAAAACTTAAATTAAAAATGGAATATCTATCGTTTTATATGAAAGAAGATGGAAATCTGTCCATTCTAGGGCTGATGACGTTTACCATTTTGTCCACATACGCCCTACACATACGAACGTACGTTATACGCGCGGTTTTTCTTCACCATTCCGCGCTAACCCGTATGACATACGCGCACGAGAAAATATATCTGTTCGAAAAATATTTAATGCGTACGGAATACATTGACAAATTTGTGTCAGGCTTCATACCTGACAATATTTTGTGAAAACAAATGTTGTGATTTTTTTTGTTTATAAAAAATATGCCCGAAAATAAACCGAAAGTGGGGTGGTTAATAAACAACAGGTGAATTAATACTTTTTTGGGACTTATGTAAATGCAATGGTCTTGGATTCAAAAGATTTGAAAGCATGCCTTATTGTGGGGCCATCAGTTGAGAAATTAGTGAAGTATTAATATATCAAACTAACTTACTTACCAAGGCAGGGTACAGGGGTAGGAAGAAAAAATAGAATGCCACACTTCTCTGTCTTTGAAAACATTTTTCGCCTCTTCCACGTTCATGCATAATGCTAATTTCTCAACCTTTGGCTCAATATCTTAAATATATATTGAGACACCTATAATATTTATATTTCAACCGTAGGGTGAATAATCCAGCGCTTGATAATGAAAATTGAAGTATCTACCGATAAAATTGAGACTTGAATTCTCTAATGATTTAATATGTAGACTATTTTTCAATGTTTTTACACATATACTCGAATATTAACACACCTTTAAAATGCCTGACATCCTTCGTTATCAAAATTTACAAAACTGCTCTAGGAATATGCTATAGTTTAAAAAAAAGTTGGAGTTTAAATAGAAATTTGATAAGCGGTGTTGCATAAGCCATAACTAGATTTGAGTCATTTAGACTCTAGGTTATTTTGAATAAATGCAGCGCTTGAAAAGATAAAAATTATTTTGTAAAAAATTTTCAAATTGCATGTCAAAGGTCAAATTGCAAGCACAAAAAAATTTACATCCCAAAACTGCGCATACAGAAAAAATGACGTATCTTTTCAAGTATTTCTCTATGGGGTTGAAATCTGAACTCTCACCCAAGGTACCACAAAGAAGATTAAAGATTAAGAAACGTGGTTATGTAGAAGAATGCTTAAAATATCATGGGTTGAGAGACATCCAAACAAAGTTGTTTTAAAAAAAGCACAGGGAAAATCAAAAAAAGTTGAAAGAAAAGAAAGCTCGAGTGTTTTGGCCATTTTATGTAAGAGGGGAGAGAAATATGAAGTAATACGTATAATATTACAAAACAAAGTCGACGGTAAACGCAGGATAGGAAAAAACTTTATACCCTGATTTAAAAACGTAAGAAAGTGGTTAAATCATAGTACTTAGTCGCTCTTTAGAGCGGATGCAGAACAAAGTAAAAATTACAATTGTCTCAAAAAATACAACCTTCAAAGTAAAGCGTCACAATTAAGGGAGGAAACAAAAGAATACTCGATTTATATACCTACATAGGATGTTTTCAACCATGTTTTTTGTCATTTATATGTCGAAAATTACGAAATAAATATTAAGATGGGAATGCGGAAGACAATGCATTAATAGGCTTTATAAGTCATTGGTTCAGGAACAATCCTTATTCCACTAACTAGCTAATTAAAAAATCAACAAGCCGCTTCCCAGACCCGGCCGTTTTCAAATATCTGACACAACTGATCATGCCAAATTTTTCTCGGTCTTCTTCTGTTTCTTTTTACAACTACATTACCGTTCTTTCCTCACTCGTTAATTGTTTCCGCATGTCTAAACCATTTCCACATACCTTTCTTAATTTTATCGATAATGCTTATCCAAGTCTTGCATTTTTTCCTTATTTTACCATTCAAACATATATCATACATCGTTTTGACATATATTCATTTGAAGAATTGCATTTAAACTGCATTCAGTTTACTTTTCTCTTGAAAAATTCCATATGAATAAAATAAGGATACACCAGGATAAGAGAAGTATGCGAGATCAAAGATGTCTTTAGGTGGGGAAGGCAACGAATATGATAAAAGTATGTGCATATGAGGAAAATAGAATCATCTAGCCCGGGAATAATCGTCAATATAACACGTATGTAAAGTGAGCATCCTTAAGTGAATGGATCCTTGTTTACTTATCCTAGATATTTGACTCTAGTGATTCAAGAATAAAGATAGAAAAATTGGTTCATATACGAGTATATAGAACTTCTAAGAATTTGAGTAGTGTGGTTGTTAATAATGGGTAGAATTGGTGAATGTTGTCACTTTACACGTGTGTAAAGTGATCACTTAAACCAGCTTATGACGGTCGTCAGCCCCGTTAATACCGCGACTTCCATATTCTTCTTCATCTTTGATGAGACGTCAAAAAATAATATGAAAATAACTCCTGTCTTCTTCTCCGTCTTACTCCTCATTGCTGAGGGTTGTGACCCTTGCAGAAGCAATGACTCTTCTCCAGTAATCCATTGACTACGCTGCACGTAGCGCTCCAACCACCGAGGTGCCTGCTGCTGACTTAACTTGATCGGTCCATCGCGTGGGGATCTTCCTCTCCCTCCTGTAACTGGAGATAATCCAGATCTTGTGCACAAGTATTTGGACACAATCAAAATGTTGTCTAGATATTTGAACTATATTTCATATAATATTAGGTCCATAAATATAAACGGCTATAAGATATAATGACTCACGCTACGATGTGAGATTAATGGGAAGTGTACAAATCGACCGCTCGGGGTCTATGATCAGTAATCTGGGAACACAATGGAACCGATCTAACACAATGTGCTGGTGGACAGAGCTCACAGCGAGGCCATTATCTGACTATCGACATCCCTGATTGTATAAACGGATTAAACTATACACCGGAAAATCATTTATTTATCTTATATTTATTTATTGTAACTGCAGACAGTTGGTAGAATTCCATATTGAATTGTTGGGTAATGTATCCAAAATAAAACAAGGCTTTTGTTGGATTGAATTCTACATTTATTTATGTATATCTTAATACGTGACATCAACTTAGGTCATTATCGAACACTGACAAATTTATATCTCATATTTATGTAGTTTCACCAAAAATATACTAATGTTTTGCAATTCATCTATTCAAGTTTTGGAAAATTTAAAGAAAATGTATATTTTTTTTTCAAAAATGTATATTCTAATTATTATTATTATTATTATTTTTATTTTTATAAGTATACGGTACTATTGTACCATTTACATAAATAAAAATAAAAGAACATATCAATTGCGACACATCAATTCATCAAGTTGTTTTAAACTACTTACATGTTATAAATGTTATATAAAGAATATAAAGAATAAAAAAAATAAAAAAATAAAAAATATATATACGCCATAAAAATAAAATATTATAATGAAAGTAAACAATAACACAAATAAACTAAATTATATAACTGTATTATTAATACTGTGATTTCGTTTGTTTAAAATCTTAAATCTCTTTAAGTAATTCATCTCGGTTGGTTTTTAAATTTTGTAACAACTTTGCATTGAAATACGTGCGTGTTAGTATTATAATATTGTATATTGTCGGGTTGTGGTCGCGTGGTCAGTGTCGCGGATACTTAAATCACAGTTTCTCGGTTCGAACCCACTCTACTACAATTTGGTACCTATTTCTAATAATGAGCCGCTAGGGCTCATAGAAAAAGTATAAAATAGAAATATTTGTGTGTATAATAAAAAAAAATATACCCCTGACGTAAAAACTTATTTTTTATAATATATTTTTATTGCTACGGCAGTGCCATCTTTTGAAAGTTACAAAAAATGCACTTTTTACAGTGTGCATCTTGACATCTGTTGTCATTTACCATTTTAAATGTATTCAATGTTTCATAGAATTTGAATATTTTTATTGCTTCACCTACATTACAAAATTATTAAAACATTTTAGAATTTTTTGCTTTTTATATTTTTCTATTTAACCTAACTGAGTCACAATAACGCTTGGCCAAGTTCAGCTGGTATCTCAATAAAAACATGATTTATAAAATAATATGTAAACATGCATTTTTGTGAAAGATAGCCCCAAATCATTTATTTTTATTGTAAAGATTAAAGAACACTATTTGAACTTTTCAGGAAAAATGTTAACGAAAGATTTATGTCCATAAAAATACGTGTATTTTTATAATAACTTTTCTTTTCTTAACAAAATTTATTTGTTATGAAAATCGACGAGTTTTATCTTTTTTATTAAACTGTGCCCTAGTTAAAAATATTATTTATTATAGTACAAAAAAGCATGCTCGCGAGAATAAAAGATGGAATGCTAGATAAATTCTTACATATCGCTCACTCCTTTCAAGAACGTCATAAATAAAAAATCGTCAATTTTCAGTTGTGTATGTTTTTGGAATGCCTAGAAAATGTACTATATCCCAGCAAAAGCGGAATATTTTTAACTTAATATTTACCCGCTGCAGGGCAGAGAGTGTTGTTTTTGTATTTTGAAGAAAAGGTTTTGTTTAATTATTTATTTTAATATACTAAATATTTTTCTAATGGAGAAAAAACCTTCAGGTTTTACCTTAAAAGATCTGTTGCACAGTAGAAAGTTCAATAAGTGGCTCGATATTTATTTTTAATACATTGTCTTATATATTTAAACTTTAAAAACGTTCTCCTGAAAAATCAAGTTTTTGATTTATGACGTTCTTGAAAGGAGTGAGCGATATGAGATTACAAAAATCTAGTTTGCACGTAGAGGCTTTGAAATGAGTGTCTATTAAAGAAATATCATTAAAAATAAGTGAAGAAAAATACGACAAACAGCGAGATAATTGACAATTATATTTATAAACGAGACTGTTAGATATTTTCCGCCCTTATTTGCACAAATATATTGCATGCCATACTATATGTTTAAATTTTCTTCAACTTTCTCTTACAAAAAACATACAGAAGGAATAGATAACAGTGTAGCAGTGGTGAGCATTCAAATTAACTAATGTTGATTGATTAATGTTGATTCCTGTGTCGTTAATGCCTTGATACTGTATAGACGGCATTGCAATCAGCAAAGTGAAAGGTATATGTCCCTTGTGGTGTTCCGCGCAGAGATTACTCGAGCATTGATGGTCGAATGCAACACATCTTCGACATCACATCAACACGTGTGTAAAGTGATCACTTAAACCAGCCTATGACGGTCGTCAGCCCAGTGAATGCCCAGACTTCTGTTTTCTATTTCATCTTTGATGAGATGTCAAAAAATGATATGAAAATAATTCCTGTAATTGGAGATAATCAAAATTTTGTGAACAAGTATTTGGACACACTCAAAATGTTGTAAAAATATTATTAACTATTAAAGTTTAATTTTAAGTATTCATTTAATATAAAAGACGTAAGAGTTTTAAATAAGTATTTCAAGTCATTCTAAAGATGTATTTATATATTTTTTTTAAATATTTTTTTTATATTCATACATAATATATTCTAAATGATACGTAGTACATATTTGTGGAACAAATAACTAACTAACCATCACGCCGCTTCTCCACAGGGGTAGGCAGAGAGAATCGAACGCCACACCACTCTGTCTTTGCAAACATTCTTTGCCTCTTCTACATTCATGCATCTCCTCATACGTACCCGACGATTATTACGACTCCTGACCCGGTCGCTTTCAAGTATTTGACATACCTGATTGTGCCAAGTTTTCCTCGGTCGTCCTCTGGTTCTTTTTCCAACTACATTCACCTCATAAATTTGTTTAACCGTTCTTTCTTCACTCATACGCTCCACATGTCCAAACCATCTCAACACACCTTTCTTAATTTTATCGATAATGCTTATCTCAGCCTTACATTTTTTCCTTATTTCATCATTCGAACATCTATCAAACACCGTTTTGCCACACATTCATCTGAGGGATTACATTTCAACTGGTGGAACAAATAACAAAGATAATATAACCTTAAACTCCTTTATCTAAAAGGTTGAGTGAGGCTGAATATAGGTCAATAAAGTTTGGAATTAGTAACCTTACCTAACCCAACCTAGCATATTCTGACATAATCTACGGTACATCGAACCAAGTATATTAGATAGTTTATCTTTACAAATTAAAATATGCTTACTTTTATGGTAGGTAATTGATTTTATGAAATGAAATTTAATTTTATTGATTAAAAATGAGAGATTGATAAAGACATAGAAAGAAGAGTGAATGCTGGGAACAAAGTGAATGGTGCACTGAAATCAGTTAAAGCAAATAAAAACCTATCAGCGGAAGCTAAACTGGCAGTGCACAACGGAGTCCTGGTTCCAACTCTAATGTATGGAAGTGAAACATGGAGTTGGCAAAAGAAGGATGAAAGTAGACTGAATGCAGTCGAAATGCGATCTCTCAGAAGAATGTGCGACAAAACGGTGTATGATAGATGTACGAATAGTGAAATAAGGAAGGAATGATAAAATTAAGAAAGGTGTGTTGAGATGGTTTGGACATGTAGAACGAATGAGTGAGGAAAGAACGGTAAAACAAATTTATGAGGCGAATGTTAGCGGGAAAAGATGCAGAGGAAGACCGAGAAAAACATGGCACGATCAGGTATGCCAAATACTTGAATGTGGTCAGGTTAGGAGTCGTAACAATCGGCGGGTATGTATGAGGAGATGCATGAACGTGGAAGAGGCGAAGAATGTTTGCAAGGACAGAGTGGTGTGGCGCTCTATTCTCTCTGCCTGTTAGTTAGTTTTTTTTTTTTTTAAATGAAATTTATAAATCTTAAATGTTCTTTTCCTCTTATTTATAAAAATGAGTTCAAATTAAAAATTCGTTAAAATTTGTAAAAAAATCAATAGTTTCAGTTTATTTGCAAACTCTTATTTGGGTGGTATACAGGCATAAATTTTGTGAGATACGCTAAATGTATTTTTTTCGTTCAGCGTTTTCTCATATAATTTAATTTAAATAATAAAAAAAAATAAGTGCATTTATTATCTTATGATTTTGAAATTGTACACAGTTAAAACAATTCAGGTATTCATATAAACGAGTTACACAAAAGAAGTACTAGTAATTGAGCCAATAATTGGAATTGTAGTCGCACGTTTAAATGCACATCATATGTATAGCTCTATTTTCATACATCGCTCACTCCTTTCAAGAACGTCATAAATAAAAAATCGTCAATTTTCAGTTGTGCATGTTTTCGGAATGCCCAGAAAATGTACTATATCCCAGCAAAAGAGGCAAATTTTTAACTTAATATTTACCCGCTACAGGGCAGAAAATGTTGTTTTTGCATTTTGAAGAAAATGTATTGTTTAATTATTTTTTTAAATAAATTAAATATTTTTCAAATGGAGAAAAAACCTTCAGGTTTTACCTAAAAAGATCTGTTGCACAGCCAAAAATTCAATGATAGGCTTGATATCTATTTTTAATACACTGTGTTATATTTTAAAACATAAAAAACGTTCTCCAGAAAAATCGAGTTTTTTGATTTATGACATTCTTGAAAGGAGTGAGCGACATGTAGATTTATAAACATCTTAGATTCTTTATAAATTTAGCGTTTAATTTGTAGAGCTCCATAATTTTATATTTTTAATATTTAAATTAAACACTGTTTTTTAGGACCTACTTAATTGTACATTTAACTTTATTCGTAAAATTACGCCTTGTTAGGGCATTATCAAACTATTCTGAATTTTTTAAAATATACTTTAACTTAAATACATGTACAAATATATACAGGGCTTTTAAAAAAATCAATAAATGTATAAAAATTATATGAAAATATTGTTTTAATCACCATAAAAATTTGTACACAAAAATGTAAAAAATAAATTGACAAAAGACTTATTTTCATCATGAAATTGATGTATATTTCATTGATAATTGAATTCCATACTTGTTCCATACAATATCTCATAAGGATAACCACTGCATGATGTTGCAAAATTTGATACATAACCGTTTTTTTTATTTTTCATTGTAAAAAGTTTTTCATTATTTTTTTTTATATATTTTTCCTTTCATGTTTAGAGTTAGATAAAATAGATTTTTTTTATTTAACATAAAAAAGTCATGCAATGAAGTGTTAACTTAAATACATGCATAAATTTATACGGGGCTTTTTTTACGTAATGCAGTGGAAGGGCGTTCCGGCACATTTTTTCACGGATTTTAATTTTTTTTAATCTTCAAAATCAATTCGACGTAACAATGTTTGGGCAAACGTGATGAAAAGTTGTTTTAAATTTTATTTGAATGATATCAGAATATTATTTGTATAAGTAAAAAGCTTGACGTGAAGTGATTTCCGGCACCTTTTGTGTTCAAGAAAAAGTCCTGTATTTATAAAGGAGTACACATCCATAAATATAATTTTTTTTCTAATACTCGTTCACTTTTGCTATTTTTATATTCTCAATATATGAATTTGTATTTGACCTAAAGCTTTGCTCTTAACGTCGGAATTTAGGTGAGACGTACGAGAATAGCACTTATTCCCTTTATATAAATAGAGGCATTGATTGAGTGGGCAGTCCCGTCTTCCGCCAGTGCATTACCGACTGAACTAGAGAACTGGAGAACTACTTGACCCTTTCAGTACTACCGGTTGCTACTGCTAACATCAAATTTAAAATGAATTGTCTAAGTGCCAACAGGTTTCTAGTTAAAACCATAGTGCAATATGTGTTGCCTATGTAACAGAAATAGTGCTTGTATAGATTTCATGTCCATGTCATTGTATAGATTTTTTGTCCGCCTCTGTGGTTTAATGGTCAGCGTGTTTAGCTACCGTGCTGGAGATCTCGGGTTCGATTCCCAGGAGGGGTAAAAATAATTATTAGTGATTTTACACTGTAAAATTTATTTAATATTACTCTGGACTGGTTCCTGGAGCGCAAGAGTGATCACCTTGCCTTCATGTAAGTAATGATCAAGATAACACTGCGTCAATTTGATGCAGTGCCCTATGCACCATTGGGTGCGGATAAAGGTTATAATAATAAACAGATTTCATATTGGTGTCATTGTCTTAGAGCTTATTTCAGACTATTTATTGTGGCAATGTGCACATGTCGGGATATTTATAGGTTATCTGTACCTTAGTTTATCAATTTTGTAAGTTTATTGAACGAAATAAATAAAACGACAAGTGAGTTATAGTCATAATAATATTTAAAATAAGAAGTGTTATATAAAACCTCATATTTTCAAGAATAAATGCTTTTATTTATACTTTATAAAACATGGTCTTTGTTGCCAACCACCAGGCACACAATGTGTATTTTTTATTTTGCTAAGCGATAAATATTGTATCAATCTGGTTGCACAAGTTTCAGTAAATTTTCAGTTGCTTTTTTCACTTATTTGAAAATAATTTCTAGAAATAAAAATGTGTGAATTTATTCTGTCTTCAAAGAGTTAAGCACTCAGGAACGCCTGCGCGGTAAAGAACTCGACGATGGAGAACTATGTTGACTCACGTACAATGTGTTGAAGAAAATAACATCGTATATTAAGTGAAGGCCCTTTTCTTGTTTAATTTGATCAATTCTTCTTTCATTTTCGTTATGATAAATTTGGAAAATATGAAGATAAATACAAAAAAATAATTGTTTATAGGGCAAGTTATGTTTTTTTTTAAATTTTATTTTTGTTTGGGAATTATACAGTTTGTAAAAACTATTAAAAACCTTTTTTAAGAATACATCATGTTCAACTTTATCAAAATCTTGTGCAAATGATACTTTAAAAAGCACATTATCTATGTTTTTCAAAATATCATTTCTTTTAATGATTTTTATAATTAGATTTTTATAATGTTAAATACTATCAGGTATCAGCCTTTTTAGTTATTATATTTACTACCCAACTTGTCCACCTCCGTGGTGTTATGGTTAGCTTGTTTAGTTGCCCTGCTAGAGGTCTCGGGTTCGATTTCCAAGGGGGGGGGGTGAAAATAAATATTAGTTATTTAACACTGTAATACTTATTTGATTTTACCCTGGACTGGTCACTGAAGCGCAGGAGTGATCACCTTGCCTTCATCTATTAACGATCAAGATAAAAGTGCGTCAATATGATGCAGTGCCCTATGCACCATTGGGTGCGGATAAGGGTTAAAAGAAGAATAAGATATTTTTTATACACTACTTAAATTCATTACATTCAAATTCTTTTTGTCAGCAAAATCAAACGATATCATGGTTTTCTCTGCCATATTGTGTATATACCTATACATTATACAATTTTCATATATTTTTTTGACATTTCATCAAAGATAAAGAGGAATATGGAAGTCTGGGCATTTCCGGGAATGACGACCGTCATAGGCTGGTTTAAGTGATCACTTTACACACGTGTGTAAAGTGATCACTTAAACCAGCCTATGACGGTCGTCAGCCCCGTAAATGCCCAGACTTCCATATTCTTCTTGATCTTTGATGAAATGTCAAAAAATAATATGAAAATAACTTCTGTAATTAGATATAATCCAGATTTTCTGAACAAGTATTTGGACACACTCAAAATGTTGTTATAAAATTTTGTCTATCCTCCTACTGGTTTGATGAAATGAAACTTGGCCACTAGTGAAATAAAATATAAGTGGAAATAAAACTAAATGGTTGTTTATTATAAATTCGGATCTCACATACTAATATAAGAGTTTCTGCTTAATAAAAAAGCTTCTTCACATCTCACCAATAGATGTCTCTAGTGAAGTTCTAGTGATTCAAGAACAAAGTTTCTAAATTGGTTCATATATATAGAACTTCCAAGAATTTGAGTAGTGTGGTTGTCAATAATGGGTAGAATTGGTGAATGTTACACGTGTGTAAAGTGATCACTTAAACCAGCCTATGACGGTCGTAAGCCCCGTAAATGCCCAGACTTCCATATTCTTCTTCATCTTTGATGAAATGTCAAAAAATAATATAAATGGTATGTTTTCGTCGATATGAGTTTACATATAAAAACTCCCCAAATCCCAATAATTTGAGTGGATTTCCCAGATGTCAGCATTACCCTCACGAGATAGTCGCCCCAGACTCCACTTGTTGCCGGTGACGTCATCTCGGGACGACTCGAGATAGGGAATTTCAATTAGATTACAGATATTGAACTTCTTTACATCTTCTCTTTGCTAGAGATGAAAGAAAAACGCACAAAAACACATTTCAAAAGAAAAAGTGCAAATCGCAAACATTATTATTTTTTGATTGAGGTAATTTTAAAAGAAGCGATGCGTACCATATAAAAAAAATATGAGTATAAAAATAGAGCACGTTAAAAATCCAACTTTTTAGTTTGGTAATGTAAACACGATAATTTCGAAAACTAAAGATACTCTTATAAAACGATCAAAAATTCAAACGTGTTTTTTGGCAAAATTATCATTTATATTTTGAAAATTCGGTAACGTAATTCATACAATTTTAAAAACTATATTGTTAATTGATTTCATATCATGTTTTTGGAATAACATGATGATAGTAGGGTATATAGAAATGAAATATTTGTGCAAGACTACTTTAAAGTTTATTTATCAAAACACGACTAGTTTCGTAAATTACAGATGTTCTTATAAACTTGGAAAAATTAAAACAATTTATTCAAATCAGTATTTTTTTATTCATATCATTAAAAACATGATTCTAGTTGATAGTTTAAAACGCTTCATATTATTATATTTCTTATCCTGTTTTTCACTCAGTGGTGCATAAGGCACTAAACCGTATTGACGCAGTGTTTTGTTGATAGTTACTTATAAAAAGGCAGTGGAAATCACTTTTATTTATTAAGACATCCCCCTGAAAATCATACCCAGGATCGTAGCCATGTAAATGCGTTAACCATTAATTACACTATGGAGGCGGATATATACATATAATATAAACATACACATTTAAATTTAAACATATTGTTTATAATTTTTGACTAGCTGCTCAAATGATGCAAAATATCATTTGTTGAATAAAAGTAGCGTTGTTATATAGATAATTTTACTACTTACGCTGATTGAAATGCTTATATAAGTATGCATATTCTCAAATTTATTCGCATTTTTGGCAAGAAGGCCGAAGTATTAAAGACTTACGGTGAGTATCCGCCGGATATTGGCAGTTAGTCTAGCTATATCTGGCCTAGATAGTTTTTGTGCTTGATTAAAAATTTGTATTTGTGTTGGGACAGAGGTAAATCTGAAAATTGACTTTGATAGGAATTTAAGGTTAGATAAAAAATTATGCTACTGAAAAAAGCTAAGCATGAAAAATTGAAAATTCGACGTTTTCATAATTTTTGTTTGTCATAGATTACCGTACCTTTGGAAAGTGATGGGTACTTTTGTGAAGCCTTGCTTAAGGGATATAATGTTTTGCTATATACGAATTTATATTATGAAAAGATCATGTTCCTAATTGTAGGTAAATGACTGAAAACAAAGTTTTGTTAATCAAAGTTGATAATTGTGCACAATTTATTTTTTTCATAAATGGATAGTGGAAGTGGGTAGATCTGAAATGGTATTCAGTCTTGTAATCATGTGGATTTTTTTTCATTGAAATTCTTTAATTAAATATTGTTAATGAACACAAAAAAACTCATAACCAGCATAATAATGTTATTTGTAATTTAAAATTATTTTTATGATTGAAAAAAATTACATCTCAACAAAGATGAAAAAGAATACGGAAGTCTTGGCATTTACCAATTCTACCCATGACTGACAATCACACTACTCAAATTCTTGAAACTTCTAGATATATTGATCAAACTTATAACACAATTTGCGCGAGTTTAGTGTGGTCATCTATACTGGGATGTCAGCATAATTTTGAAACACCGTATTTGAAAATGATGCGGAATGCATTAAATATACCTGTTTACTAATAGATTTTGAAAATTTGTTAAATAAAAAAAATTGGAAAGATTTTGCCACAAGGTGGCTTTGGCGAATCAGTTAATGAAAGAAGAGCAAATTTTATTGATTTTTAAGTAGGCGTAGCACAGAATTTTTTTTATATTACGAACAATGATATGTTAAAATACTGATTTGAAACATTATCCTGGAAAATTAAGGTGATTGATCACTCTACTCAGGCTCCCTGCCATGATTTATTACCCATCATTATCATTATATGTATCAATACTTAACTTGATCTCACAAAATGGGCATACTTAATGATAATGGGAATTGAAAGAGCATCTTTTAATGAGAGATCTCTCTTTGCGAAGAGAGATATTGAGATGAGTATATCTTGCGAACTCTCCAAATTAATTGAGAACGAAGTTCATACGTATCGCATTTCAAATACGGTGAAACAATTTTTTATTCTAAGGATGTGTATTGATTTGGCATTAACATTGTAGAATAATAAAATAAATTTAATATAAAAATAAATTACGATAAGAGCTCTTTTGAGATTTTTAATGTAAATTTGACTTGTTTTTAGAAATACTCGCACAGATGTTTAACATAAAAAAATGTTTGTATCATTATCTGTCGAAGGGAGCACCGCCCTTTTTACGAAAGTGGCGTTATATAAATTATAAAAAATTATTATAATTATTATTATTACTCGAATCTAGCCTTGTTTACGTTAATAAACTCAAAAGTAGTCATTTAAAAGCATATAATTATTATATTTTTCTAATGGATTTTTCGTAAATAAAAAAACACGTGTTTTTTGTTTTATTCCTAATTTTCTTTAGTAGACATAACTTGAAAAAAGTTAGATATTTTTTATGGTAAAAAAAAATCGTAAATTGGTAAGCCAAAAACCTATAATTTTCAAACGATTGAAATAAAACAGAAGAAGTTAAAAGAAAGATAGGAGTTGTAATGATTTCATCCACTAGGTGTACATCTGTATCCATTCTGCTGTGGCTTCAATGGTATCATTGTTTAGTTGAGAATACGCTGCCAAAGACTAGCATAGTAGAGAGGGGAAACGTTATATTTATAGAACAATATACGAATAAGCTTAGTTTAATAAATACAATATGTAATTTTTGCCCTCATTTCTTAAATTCGAGAGCTTGATAAATATAAATAAAATTATAATCAGTAAAGAAAGGAAAAAATCATATGTTTGGTTTATACCATTTTTAGACTGAAAAAAAAATCAGGTGAATAATTGTAAAATGAAAAAACCTTTAAATTCAAAATGGCAGTAAGCGCAATAGGGTCGAGTTTCATTTTGTATTTTTTTCAGTACTATTTTTCGTGAACAACGATTCAATACTTTGAATAAATTTTTCGTTAAATGTCATTAGGATCAATTTTAAGAGTATATTTAACATGTTTTGTTGAAAAGATTCTGCAATGAAGCCGGTTCTTCATGTTTTAATGTAAGTTTTAAAATTTGTTTTAAAATAGTTGCGAAACACCATTTCTAAAAAGGGTTTTTACATTATTAGCTTATTTAGGTGGTATACAGGTATGAATTTTGTGTGATGCGGTAAATATCAGTTTTTCGATCGGCGTGTTCTCATATAATTTAATAACTTTAATTTTATTTTATTTGGGTATTGTACAAAAAGTAACAATAATTCAGTCATTAACATAAACGAGTAACACAAAAAAGTACTTGTATTATTCCAATTATAAAATTGCACATTTGTAAAGTTATGAATATACCTGGAAGGGAGACGGGAGGGAGAAAATTGTAAATTTAATATCAAATTCCTCTGAAGTCATGTCGGATATTTAAAAATCATTTTACAACGTTTTGAGTGTGTCCAAATACTTGTTCACAAAATCTGGATTATCTCCTATTACAGGAGTTATTTTCATATTATTTTCTGACATCTCATCAAAGATGAAGAAGAATATGGAAGTCTGGGCATTTACGGGGCTGATGACCGTCATAGTGATCACTTTACACACGTGTAACATTCACTAATTCTACCCATTATTGACAATCACACTACTCAAATTCTTGGAAGTTCTGTATATTAGAACCAATTTAGAAACCTTGTTCTTGAATCACTAGAACTTCAATAGAGACATCTATGATGATGAGATGTAAAGAAGACTTCCATATTCTTCTTCATCTTTCATGAGATGTCAATATTGAAAATCATTTTTTATAACCTGACCCAGACTTGTATACAGATATTTTGACGCGATGGCGTCGACATGCAGTAGAAATTGAATTAAGCACCATAATTCCAATTTCCATTGACAAACTAGGTTTCAGCACACCCTGCTCAGGGAAGATAGGTTCTATAATTTATTGAAGCCTTATATTCTAAGGCTCTAAAAATATACGTTGTAAGTAGCCATCTCGGGGTGGAAAACTGAAATCAATATATACCTAGTAAAGCTTTTAATGGTAGATGAAAGCTTCGAGGTTGTATTGTAATTTGATATGAAGGAACATGGTCATTTTATAGAGTAAGTGTACCTCGAGATAAGTTTTCTGAATCTCTTTAAAAACTCACAAGAAATACCAAATAGCTTAGCTTTAATTCTTCAGTCTCCTTATCTTTCATTCTGCGTAATACCACTTAAATAAACACTAATTCGTGACTACCGGTTTCGGAATAATCATTCCATCAGGTCAGGTAAAAAAAAATTGTTATGGTCTGACATTTATACAAAATTTCCAAATTAAGTTTGAAAAAAAAAAAATCCATTCTCTCTGATCTGAATTCTAGAATTGTGTCTATATCTCTAAAATGAGTATAAAATGTATTTAAAAATTGTTTTTAAATATTTTTTTTGTTATATTAATTAAATAAATATCAGACTTGTCACTAACAGAAACATCCTTTTACTGGGTGACTAAAAAACTGCTGAATAGAAACATTAGTATGTTCAATATTTTATTTTTGTGCATCAAAATTTCTTCGTTTGAGGAATTACGTGTTATATGTATAGTGTTATTGTTTTTTTTGTTTTTGATTATGTTTTTTTTTATTCTTAAAAAAAATGTTCCAATTGCACCCAATGGTCGATACACTAACACTGCGTCAGTATAATTATATGGTGACAATGTGATCATTGTACATATATAGATTTCATTGTATATAGATATTTTTTTTAGTTTGTTCTAAATCTCAAATCTCCTCAAGTTGTTCAATGATCGCTTAAAATTTTAAGAATATATGAATGCGCGCGTGTTGTAAAATATTTTCAAATGTGTTTTTTTTACATCTTTTTTATCATAATGGCAGCGCCATCTGTTTAAAGTTACAGCTCTACGCAATATATGGTGATGGTGTGTTTCTTGACAGCTGCTGTCATTTAGTATTTTCAATGTTTTTGATAGCATCGTTGTTCCATAGATTTTAAATTTCTTTTTGATCCACAGGCATTGTTTAATCATGTTTACATATAAGAAAACAGTATAAATATATTAGAAGTGTGTATTTCTTTTAAATTATATTTTCTTATATTTCACGAGACTATAACGACGCCTGGTAGTTTTTAATAAATATTATTATCTTCTTTATAACACATCCTTGATACAAACGCCTAAAATAAATGCTGTAACTAGTCAATATTTGCCGAATATGGTATATTTTAATTAAATATTCATAATCCCTAATATGTACCATATATGCACAAATAGTGAGAAAATATACAGGAAGTCGACCATATGTGATTATTTTTGGATATATGAATCGTCATTATAGTATAAATCGACAATTGGGTCAGTACCTATAATTTCTGTGTTGAAATAACTTTCCTTAGTGAAATGGTTACCGTGTTTAGCTATCATGATGGAAGTCCCGGGTTCGATTGCCGGGGTAGGGTGAAAATTTTTTTTGGTGATTTTACACTCAAATATTTGTTCAATATTATCCTGGACTGGTCCCTGAAACGCAGGAGTGATCATCTTACCTTCATGTAAATAACGATCAAGATAACATTGCATATTTACGATGCAGTGCCCTATGCACCATTTGTTGTAGATAAGGGTTAGAAGAAGAATATCGAATATTATCAGGGTATTGATACCATACGGAATTTATTTAGTTGCAACATAAGACATAATATTTCAGGAATATTATTCTTAAAATATTTGCCATATTTAAACCAGTTGTAAATCCGTATCGTTAGAGAGTTAAAGTAACTTACTAAACAAAGTAACTGCACCGTTTTTAAAATCCTCAAAAAAACTCACTGACAACTAGTTTGCCATACATTTCTACAAAGAGAAAGGTTTTTTCCAGCTTATACATATTATCAAATGATTTCATTAATCGATTTGGCAGTCACTAAGTGGTATAATCTATCCCTTTTTAATTTACATTTTCATAAGTAAATACCACTTTTTCTTAAAATATATTATGACACGTGTTTCGATGCATTCCGCATCGGTATTTAAAATGATGCGGAATGTATCGAAAAGCTTGTCACAATAGATAATAAGAAAATGTGGTACATACTTAGTAAAACTCAAGTGATCAAATGTTGGTTGAAAGGCACCGTGGTGTAGTTGGGTAGACGCTCGACTGCGAAACTAGCGTCATGGGCTCGATTCCTGCCAATTGCAATATGAATTCAAGAATGATTTATTTTCAATTGATCTGGGTGTTTGTGATGTATTTTTCATAATTACCTTCCCTATCCTACCTGCAGACAAGCATCTAAAATAGACGCTTTGCGGGTTATTCCCTTAAAAAAAAGCTTTTTATTTCTGAACCATGTTTTTTGAAATATACCTCAAAATTTATTGATTGAACTACCAAAATATGATCAAAGTTAATTAATTCAGGAATATTTATGGTATCTCAAATTATTTTGAACAGTATTAAGTCTGATTAAAAGCATGCAATCTGAAGTAACTAGGATTCACTCTGTCAATCGTAAAACAATATGCACACAGGCATTTCAAATAAGCCCTTGATTCACGAAAATTAATTTTGGTTACCTTTCAAGTAGCGTTAGCGATAAAACAATTGCTTTATTGAGTGCGAGAACTAATATGCATGATAAAAAAATGAGGAATATTAATAATAACGGATTATGATAATGAAACTGTCTATTATATTCAATAGATCCGGATATTTGCTGTAATATCGATCATAAAGCTATCTACTTCTGAATAAGTATTGTATTTACTATATTTAGTGAGGACAGACAGCGTCTATTATTTTTTGTATATGAAAAGCATTGTTTAGTTTGCGGTATGATAATTTAACACTCTCTTATCATTCATCGTTCACTTAGTGTTATTTTTTTTTATATCGTTAAATTGTTTACATTAATTTAAATCACGATTTTAAACATATTTGAAACAATTTTTTGCAGAGACCCACCAAACCACCTTGTGTGTCTTGTCGGTGGAGTTCTTTTTTAAAACATTTGTTATTGTTTTTAATAATTTTAACCTAATGTACACACAAAAAAAAGAAAAATTAAGAATATAAACATTTTACAATTTTCAAAAAAATTCACTCCTGATCATTCACTAATTTCTTCATTTTGCCTTTGTTCCATATTTTGTTTTGACCTCTAACATCCGTCGTAAGCAAATTAAAATGTTCGGAACGATATATTGCAGTGTTCGACTCCCATATTTATTGTTAATTCTGTGTAATACTACATTAAAAAACACTGCTTCGTGACTACCAGTTTCGGAATAATCATTTCATCATATTTCAACCCTCACCTTGTTGTGTTGAATTTGAACTAGCCTCTTACTAGTCTGAGGATGTGGGTAATGAGGAAACTCGGTCACTGGTTAAATAAAATAAAAGTTAAAAAAAAAAAATATTTTGATTACATAGCTCAAAAGTTGTCTTGTAAAAGAGTTTTATTTTAATATTTGAACCATTTTATTCCAAAATTTTGATGACAAATAAAAAAAATCTCAGTTACTATTAAATAATTTCATGAATTTATTCGGCAGTCACATTGTGGCAATGTCTATCCATTTTTAATTTAAATTTTACTCGGCAAATACCACTAGTTCTTAAAATCTATTATGACTTGCATTTCAAACACCATGCTGTATTTGAAAATGATGCGGAATGCATCGCGGAAACATGTCACTCATTCCTTTCAATAACGTCATATATTAAAAAAAACTTGATTTTTCAGGAGATCGTCTTTAAAGTTTAAAAATATAATAAATTACAATAAAATGTATTAAAAATTAAAATCAAGCCACTAATTAAACTTTTTACTGTGCAACAGATCTTTATAGGTAAAAACAGAATGTTTCTTTTCCATTTGAAAAATATTTGGTTTATTAAAAAAAAATTAAACAATACCTTTTCTTCAAAATGCAATAACAACACTTTCTGCCCTGTAGCGGGTAAATATTAAGTCAAAAATATGCCGCTTTTGCTGAGATATAGTACATTTTCTGGGCAATACTGAAAATTGTCAATTTTTGATACATGACGTTGTTGAAAGGAGTGAGCGATGTGTCATAATAGATTTTAAGAAAAAGTGGTATTAACCGAGTAAAACAAAAATTTAAAATCCTGTTAAGATCTCTTTAATTCAATAATCATATTATTTAATAAATTTGAAATATAAATGTAAGACGTCTGTATGATAACTTTAAATCTCGGAACATTAAAGAGCTTTGTATTAAAGTTACACAGAAATTAGTTGTAACAAGATTTACAATAAGAAGTAAGGTTTGTACTGTCTATACATACACAAAGTTCCCGTGCATTTGTGTGCCGACAATAAACAAGAGTAATGTTAGTCCTCAAAGCTTCGTAACTTTGTTAGCAACCCCCAAGTTATACTGTATATTGCGTAATACTATGTACCAAGTTGCTTTGTACGAATCTTGTGTCGTCATTATGGGTGTTATCATCACGTACAGGGTGATCCGGATGATATTTACTGACAATATTTTGAGTGTGTCCAAATGCTTATTCGCAAATCTGGATTATCTCCAATTAAAGGAGTATTTTTCTCATTTTTTTTTGAGATGTAAAAAAATAATGTGAAATATACTCCTATAATTAAAGAAAATCCGGATTTGTAAACAAGTATTTGGACACACTCGAAATGTTATAAATAAATTATGTGGTCAAATTATAAGCTAAAATGATGAAAATGAAAATGTTATTTTCTGGAGTTTCTCATGTGTGTGTTATTATAATCCAGGATTTGGACCTGACATACTAATAAAAGAGTTTCTGCTTAATGAAAAGCCTCTTTTCATCTCACCACTAGATATCTCTAGTGAAGTTCTAGTGATTCAAGAATAATGTTTCTAAATTGGTTCTTATATATAGAACTTCCAAGAATTTGAGTAGCGTGGTTGTCAAAAATGGGTAGAATTGGTGAATATTACACGTGTGTAAAGTGATCACTTAAACCAGCATATGACGATCGTCAGTCTCGTAAATGTCCAGACTTGTAAATGTCCAGAATGTCAAAAATTAAATTAATTGATTTACTTACAACTTAGTCCGATTTTACAAATGATTCTTCTTCTCCGTCATTGCTCATTACTAAGGGTTGTAACTCTCGTGGAGGTAATGACTCTTCTGCAGTTATCCCTTGACTGCGCTGCACGTAGCGCTCCAACCACCGAGCTGCCTCCTGGTGCCTTAACTTGATCGGTCCATCGTATGGGGAATCTTCCTCTCCCTCTCTTCCCCTCCAGGCTACCGATCACAACCAGTCTTTCCAGGCTATCCAAAAAAAATGATTAAAAAAATTGTATTTTAAAATGATTTAATTAATTGTGTGTGATAATATCTATCTTAATTTAAAGTTTACTTTTACTAATATCTATCTTAAAATAAATACAGTATCGAACAGATTAATTGAAACAAGACTTTTTTTGTTGTATTTTCGTAAAAGGTTTTGTAAAATCTTTTGTTTATTAGCTATATCACAAATTAATATTTAATATGATCTCATTTGGGCTAAATCAAAGATTTTACTCTTCTTGGCATCTATTATATAAGGTTTTGGCACGTGGATGCCATTTTTTCATCTCGAAACCAAACCTGTTATGGACAAAATGTGCTTTTCCACCGTAGTGCAATCACTTTTGGAGAGCCGATTCTTAACCCGGGCAGCATATTGGCCCAGCCGTTAAAACAAGTTTTGCTCAAAAACTTTTTCATTCCTTGCGCCAAAGATGTTTAATTTGCTGCCCAAAACCATTAAGATTTCCAGGAGTGATCAGGTTTTTAAGAACAGTGTCCATCGATGGTTGCTTAGCATTGGAAGGGACAAGGTAGAAAGTGAATTGATTAAAGTCCAGGTGTAATTATCTTATTGAAAAACCTTTATACTGTAAAATTATAATTGTATCTCCTGTATGTTATGTATAAAATCTAATAACTAAAAAAATATATATTAGTAAAAAAAATAAATAAAAAAAAATTGTATTAATATGTTAGTATTCGGCTCAACACAGGCCATGCCTAAAGAGCCGTAATACATATAGTAAATGTATATATGAAATAAATATGTATGTTTGAATGTATCTTTGTATTATGAAATAAATAAATAAAAAATTGCTGATAGATTTTAAATAAGATTTGTGTCTCGCAAGATTTTTCACCAGTCCAACACAGTTCTTTGTTTTAGTGTGATAAATTTCATATATTTTTTGAATTTGTGGCAGGGGGTTAAAACCTGCTGAAATATTCCATTACTATTTGACCTTCGTTTTGGTATCTCTGCTAGTATTTTTTCCAGTAGAATTGGATGATTTTTTCCAGTGGAATTCTCGCTATTCATCATCTGAATCACAAAAAGAAGAAGCCCTGGTCCATAATACGAAGAACACCCCAAACAATTTTTAGAGGGTGTTGAAAATACGAAAAAATGTTTTGTTTCAATTTAACTGTTCGATACTGAAAATATCAATATATCTTAGAATATATTATGACGTGCAGTTATTTTCATTCCACATCACTTTTAAATGTTTCTTTTCTTTACATTATAATAATCTTTTTAAATTCAAGAGAGCACCTTCTATCTGAGTTATGATGTGACTGGGAACAATATATTTTTATTTCTTTGTCAAAGTGACAGCCAATGTAGGCAGAGTTTTATAGCAAATACCTAACGAGTGCGTGACAGATATTATATTACTTTCATCGTCACAAAATGCCTGTATAGAAACACTGGGTTTAAAGAGCTTCGAAAGTAATATTCCCCAAAAATATGAACGAGTAACCTGATATTTAAAAAATTATCCTGTTTTTTAAGAAAAACTTACCAACTAGCTTACCGTCAAGCTGCTTCGCTATAGAAGTAAACAAAAATAATAGAATGCCACATCACTCTGTCTTTGCAAACATTCTTCGCATCTTCCACGTTTATGCATCTCCTCATACTCAGACCCCCCTAACCATACTCTAGCATTTGAAATACATGATCATACCAAGATTTCCTGGGTTTTTATTTATATTAAAATAAAACAAGTATTATATATTCGACTAATAAATTTATTTAATCATTCTTTCCTCATTCTTTCATTCCACATGTTCACAAACCATTTCATCATAATTTTCATAATTTTATTGATAATGCATATCTCAGCTTTGCATTGATAAAAGCTTGGCAGTACACACGGATTTCGGGTACCAACTATAATATAAGGAAGTGATGTGTAGAGTTTATAAAATAAGGATAAAAGTAAACTGAATGCAGTCGAAATGCTGTCTCTCAGATGAATAATAGATGTTTGAATAGTGAAAAAAGGATAGGATGCAAAAATTAGATGAGTATTTTCAATGAAATTAAGAAAAGTGTGTTGAGATGGTTTGGACATGTGAATTGAATGAGTGAAAAAAGAACACAAAAACTCATTAATAAGGTATATGTATTTTATTTATTGTTTCGGCATTAACTTTGTGGTAAGACATGTTACAATGATTAAAGAAAACACTTGTTTTTTACCACTTGAGTTTTATTATAGACTACATGTTTCAGAAGTTAAACTTCCATCAAGTCAAACTTAAGTTAAGTTTTTCCAAGTTTAACTTCTGAAACATGTAGTCTATAATAAAACTCAAGCGGTAAAAAACAAGTGTTTTCTTTAATCATTGTAAGGTATATGTAATTGAAAGTATAAGCTGAGAAAGACAGAGAAAACCTTTGTACGATCAAGTGTTTCAAATATTTGGGGGCAATAAGTTAAGGAGTCGATATAATCGGTGGGTTTGTATGAATAGATGCATGAATGCGGAAAACGTAAAGATTGTTTGCGAATACACAGTAGTGAGGCGTTCATTTCCTCTGCTTATTCCTGAGAGTAAGCGACGTTTAGTTATTTACTCAAGAATGTTTAATTGAAACACAAAATGATTTTTAAAAATGTTGAGTTGTGATGTTGTCAATCCTGGATAGAGTGGTAAATTATTCTTTGACATCTCATGAAATATGAAGAAGAAAATGGAAGTCTGGGCATTTACGGGGCTGACGACTGTCATAGGCTGGTTTACCTGATCACTTTACACACGTGTAATATTCACCAATTCTACCCATTATTGACAAAGACACTCTCAAATTATTGGAACTTCTAATTATATTGATTTTATTCAAAGTAAATTAATTTTGCGGTCGTAAGCTTCGTAAATGCCCCGACTTCCTTATTCTTCTTCATCTTTGTTGAGATATATTTGAAAAAAAAAACTGATAATTGAAGATAATTCATAGAATTTAATCAAGATAACACTGCGTTTATATGACGCAGTGCCCTATGCACAATCAGGTGCGGATGAGGGTTTGAAGAACAAAGGAGATAATCCAGATTTGTTACCAAGTATTTGGACACACTCCAATGTTGTTGATAAATATTCATTATTTTACAAGAATTTACAGTGATTTCATATGCTTGAATAAGTGATCACTTTACACATGTGTAATATTCACCAATTCCACCCAATATTGACAACCACACTACTTAAATTTTTAAAAGTTCTAAATATATGGACCAATTTCGTAACGTTGTTCTTGAATCACTAGAGTGGTAAATGTTACATGTGTATAAAGTGATCACTTAAATAAGCCTTTGTCACAGACTAGCCCAGATTCCAGAATTAACATTTTTTATTAAATACCTATGTTTGAACATTATTCGGATGTTTATTTGAGAATAAGATCGTTAATTATAAACCGATATTGTAGAATTTTATAAACAGGTTAAAATTAAACATTAATCAATGAACCATTTTAGATTAAGAAAAAATATTACTCATATCGTAAATATCGAATATAATTCCGGTCAAATTCTATTCTCCCACGCTATTATTCACATAAATAGGAACTTTGTTGTCATGCAGTCAATCACCCTGATCGCTAAGATAAACATTCATTTTGACAGATCTTTTAACGCCATCACAGCGGACACGAGCTGTTTGCATTAAAGCAACCTTGATTCAATTCTGGAAATACATACTTTGGACCCTATCCAATCCACTTAAAGTGTAATCATTTTATAAAGGAAGTTTCTAGTCATAAGTTGTAATTATTTGTACTACATTTTCCTGAATGAGTGTAAGAAATACTGAGTACATTTTTCTGGTGTATTTGCTGATCAAATAATCATTTTTTTCAGAAACCATTTAGTAATTCAGAATGGAAATATAAGAAGATGGAAATGAATGAAAAAACTTAATTATTCTCAACATTTTGATTGTGTACATCATTTAAAAAAAAAAACATCTTATATAACGAGCTTTTTTTGTTGAAGTCTCAACGTTAATGAAGAAGAATATGGAACTCGTGGCATTTACGGGACTTAAGACCGTCAAAATATCCTTAGACTTCCATATTCTTCTTCATCTATGCAGGGACGTCAAAAAGTAATATAAAACAACTCCTACTTGTAAATAATCCAGATTTGTGAACAAGTATTTAGACACACTCAAAATTGTGTGATTTTTTTTTCAGTTAGAATTATCTAAGGTAAAAAGTGTTTTACGTGTTAAAACGTAAATTAGTATTTGATTTTAAATGGACTGAAAAAATAACCTAATACGCAAATGTAATTTTCATGGAATTTTTAACCCCTTCATGTAATGCCAGGATATCACCTGTCAAATAGGCATTTGCGTCCCCCATCGCTGTACTTGTACTTAATATGATGTGGAACACTTCACGACCAACACCGGACTCTTATGCTGGACTCCTGATCATATGTAATGAGATAGTAATCAATCAATGAAGTCTAATTTGGATAAAACATTGGTCGGCAAGTGTGGCTCGGGAGCCACATGTGGCTCTTCGACTTTTAAGTAAATGAATAATATAAATTAGGAATCCAAAAATATAATTTAATAAATAAATACTGTCCGCCTCCGTAGTGTAATGGTCAGCACGCTCGGCTACCGTTCTGGAGGTCCCGGGTTCGATTCCCAAGGGGGGTAAAATAAATATAAGTGATTTTTTCACTGTAATATTTATTCAATATTACCATGGACTGGTACCTGAAGCGGAGGGCTGATCACCCTTCCTTCATGTGTAAACGATCAAGATAACACTGCGTTTATATGACACAGTGCCCCATGCACCATTGGGGTGCGGATAAGGGTTTTATTATTTATTATTATTATTAAATAATAAATTCATATTATTTTTAACATCTCATCAAAGATGAAGAAGAATATGGAAGTCTGGGCATTTATGGGGCTGACGACTGTCTTAGGCTGGTTAAAGTGATCACTTTACACACGTGTAATATTCACCAATTCCACCCATTATTGACAACCACACTACTCAAATTCTTGTACTGTATATATGAACCAATTAAGATGCCTCGTATCTTCACTGGAGACATGTATTGGTAGGATGAAAAGAAGCTTTTTATTGAGCAGAAACTCTTATATTAGTATGTGAGGTCCGAATCCTGGATTATAATCACAAACGTGAAAACGCCAGAAAATATCGTTTTCATTCTTTTTATTTTAGGTTATAATTTAACCCGTTAATTTATTTACAACATATTAAGTGTGTCCAAATACTTATTTATAAAAACAAGTATTTGGACACACTTATAATGTTGTATATAATAAATTGTTTCAAAATTCTTCACCTTTGCATTCCATTTTTTCTTTATTTTCAAACTCCACACCCTTGACAAACACTCCTTCCCCCTAACTTACCCCTCTCCTTATTAAAAGATCAGTTAATTATTTATTTTAGTTTACATTTAGACCTACAGATGGAAGCATAGCTTTCGAAACTAGTCGTCATAAAATAAACTCAAGTGGTAAAAAAACAAATGTTTTCTATAAATATATTTAAAATACACAATTTTAGCATGATATTTGAATTATTTTTAACTGAATGAAGAATTAAATAATCTATATATTTTTTTAATATGGAATGGCGTTGCACATGAAATACATTGCATTTGCCAATGTCAAGTCAATTGAATTCTTAATTAAAAAATATGATAGACTTATTATTAAACTATATATTTATTAAATTTAATTAAAAAAAAACAACTAAAAGTCTGTACATAATAGGGTTCCTGCTCGCCAGGATGAGATGGATATCTGTAGGAAGGGGAATAAGCGGGGCCAGAGTTTTAAAAAAAATGGCATTTGGTCACTTATTGGGCAAACAAAAAATATGTGGTTAAGGTCTTCCTCTTCAAAACGACACTCGCAAGGTGCTCTCTCGTACAGCAATGACCCATCCTCATTCGACAAATGGTGGATAAATAATACTTAAGACATGAATATACTAAGACATATGTATTTCCGAACCAAGACGTCTGTCATGGATTTCAGTTGTTCAAAGGTAATGGATGGTTCCACTGACATAATTTATTTATGTCTCGTTTAAGAGTGTCAAAATTACGAACCTAAATATTTTAACAGCAAAAGAATACAAACGCTTTGTATTTCCAGGTACCAGTGCTTCTTAACTATTTCAATTCAGGTTCTTTAAAAAACTTATTTTAAATGTATGAATATACTTCATTTTAATTTATCTGCATACACTGACCAGGAGATGTTTGTACCGTCTATACATAAAATAAAATCGGTGTTTTATGTTTTTTTTAAATGTTCAAGTACTATCTACCCTCTGATTGCAAACAGCTATATATGGTATCAAACGTTTTGATCAATATCACTAGTCTTTTTTTGGTTGGTTCGAAGTTATTGCTTTTTAGCAATAGACCCGCCAATGTACTTATTTCTTTTCTGTAGGTACATTAAGTTTAAAAAATAAAACAATTCCGCTTCCTTTGTGTAATGATTAGCACGCTCGGTTACCATTCTGGAGGTTCCAGGTTCGACTCCAAGGGGGGGGGGTCAAATAAATATAAGTGATTTTAACGCTTTCTTATTGACGTCTCAATAACGAGTAAGGAATATGGGAGTCTTTATGTTTATACTGCTATAGAGTAGCCATTGGTTTACTTAAGTAATGGCAAGACGAATTTTAAAGTGTATAAAATACTAAATAGTAACAAGTCAAAAACCAAAAACAATTTCTGATTTTTATATTCTCTGCATGAGTCTATTAAAATGATAAATTACTAATGGTTGTATTTGGAAACCAGTGTTTTATATAATAAATTATTAAATATTATTTCTGTCTTTTTTTTCCATCTGGGATCTTTAAAATACCAAAACATACGGAATGATACGTTTAAAGATATCTATATAACCCGTATTCACAATCAATGGTGCAAAGGGTACTACATCGTATATAAGCACCGTAATTGTGTTGGTTAAATACATAAAGGAAAGATGATCAGCACTGCACATCAGTTAAGTCAAGTGTAAGATAAAATTAAATAAACATTAAATTAAAATATCACGAGTTATTATTTTAATCCCCTGAAAATTGAAACCGGGAACTTCAGCACGGTAGCCACCCTAAACAAACGCGTCCCATAGGTTGACAATCAACGCCATCTGCTGAGCAAATGTAGCACTAATTTTTCAGTTAGCATAGCAAATTTGGTTTAGCTAATCGCAGTGATTAGTCAACGGTAATGATAATTTATTTGTTGTAAAAATTTCAAGGCATGTTAAATTAGTTTCGGCTAAACACCTCCATAGAAACACCAGTGTTCGGATATTCTCAATTTTCAAACATGCAATGAAAAACAGAGTATTCAATGATGTGGTGTCTTCAACCGTATATATATATATATATATATATATATATATATATATATATATATATATGTATAAATATAAATATATATATATATATATATATATATATATATATATATGTATAAATATAAATATATATATATATATATATATATATATATATATATATATATATATATATATATATATATATATATATATATATATATATATATATATATATATATATATATATATATATATATATATATATATATAAATATATATAAATATATATATATATATATATATATATATATATATATATATATATATATATATATATATATATATATATATATATAAACTATAGATAAGTAGCGTTCTTTTCTCTCTACCTACCCTTATGGGGAAAAAAACAATAGATGTTACATCTAAAGTGTGGAAGACACCGATAATATTGAATTGTCACCTGTTTTAGAGCTATTTAATAGAGATTATACCTATTCCGAAAATGTATACACAGCTATACATAA